>NW_026575284.1:12500-56297 GCF_028641065.1 Leucoraja erinaceus | reverse complement strand
ACTTGATAGAGGTTTTTAAAAGATGAGAGGGACTAGACAGACGTTGACGGGAAAAGCTGCTATAAGCCATCTGTTCTATGTGTGTATTTCTGAAAACCTCAGCTCCAAGTCCTTCTCTTGCAACTTAACATAAATTCCTCACACAAAAGTTATCATCTGAGCAATTCTATTGTATAATATTTCCTCATGTCCACCAGTGGGAGAGCCTCGGACAAGATGTCATAGCCTCAGAATTAAAGGATGTTCCTTTAGGAAGGAGATGTGGAGGAATTTCTTTAGTCAGAAGGTGGTGAATCTGTGGAATTCATTGTCGCAGAACGCTGTAGAGTAAATCTATGTGCATAGGAAAATATGTTTAAAATGTTCTAGTTGCTATCAACAGAAAATGTTGGTTAATAGTATAAATCTGTTATTATAAGATTAAATAAGAGACAGTGATTGTTGCTAAAACTAATTAATACAGAACTATGTTATCCAGGGCAGAAGCCAGTATTTTGGCTGTACAGGAGATATGTGTTTACTTATCTTGCGGTATGCAGTGTTTTGTCTGTACAAGAGCACCTGGATAGCAACAGATAGCATGGCTATTCAATGGATGGGAAAATGGCCTCAGTTAGATTCTGGGTGCAATTTTGAGAAATGGACTGAAGTCTTGGAGGCTTCGTACATTTCTAATGATATCACTACAGAGGAGAAGAAGAAAGCATGGTTCACATTAGGCTTAGGAAGAGAGGGTTATCATACCTTACGTACATTACTGCTGCCAGCAGCGCCCACAGATAAATATGAGGAGTGTAAGGAGGTATTAATGGCTCATTTCTCGCCAAAACCTCCAAGGGCATCCAGAGGCAAGGAGCCTGAACTAAAGATGGCAGGGGGTGAGGCAGAGAATGGTAGCACTCTGACCCAAAATGTAGGGGAGAGAGAAGAAAACGATAATAAACAGATAATAAGAGAGGGTGGGTTTCTTAAATGTGTATATTTTAATGTTAGGAGCATTGTAAGAAAGGTGGATGAACTTAGAGCCTGGATTGACACCTGGAAGTATGATGTTGTGGCGATCAGTGAAACATGGTTGCAGGAGGCCTGTGATTGGAAACTAAATATTCCAGGATTTCGTTGCTTCAGGTGTGATAGAATTGGAGGGGCAAGAGGTGGAGGTGTTGCATTCCTTATCAGGGAAGATATTACAGCAGTGCTTTGGCAGGATAGATTAGAGGGCTCGTCTAGGGAGGCTATTTGGGTGGAACTGAGAAATGGGAAAGGGGTAGCAACACTTATAGGGGTGTATTATAGACCGTCAAATGGGGAGCGAGAATTGGAAGAGCAAATATGTAAGGAGATTGCAGATATTAGTACAGGTGCACAACCTTTTATCCGACAGCCTTGGGACCAGACACTTTTCGTAATTTGGAATTTGTCGGTCTTCGGAATGGAATTTTTTTAGCGTAGATTTTAATGGCTGGCTCGGTGGTAGAGTGCCCGGCTCATATCTGCAAGGTCGCGAGTTTGCGCCTTGATCCCGGCAGTTCCTCGGTCGCGAGTTTGAGTCTTCAATGTAGTTTTTTCTTGCAGAATAAATGTCTGTATGAAATGCAGTGTGTTGAATGAATTCCTGAGTTTGTAAATGTGACCGCAGCATTGAATCACCTCCCGCACTCATGTCACCCTAGCGGGGCTACATGCCCTAAGGCGACATTTTCACACTCTTATATCCGTGTGCAGCAGAGGCGCCAAACGTGAGCTTTGGTGTGCAGACGACATCCTGGAAAAATGTCCGGTTTCTTCCAGGTAGGCGATATACCCTCCCGCGCAATATACCCTCCACTTCTCTTTTATGAAGGTGATTTAGTTCCCCTTTCTTCCAGGACCGACCCGAGGTTCCGCAGTCACCTCTACGGGCCACCCTCGGTGAACGCTCACTCAACTTTGTCTTGGGATTCCTACTCTCCCACGCAATGTACCCTCACCTTCTCTTTTATGAATGGGGATTTAGTTCCCCTTTCGTCGAGGACCGACCGGAGGTTCCGCTGTCACCTCTGCGGGCCGCCCTCGGTGAACGTCCTGTCTCTCTGTCCCTGGGATAGCAGGGGGCGATCAAACAGCACAATACCCCCCTCCCCCTCCAACTCCAGAGGAATCCGCTCTCAGATGGGCCGCTACGGCGACAAATGGCAGTTCGCCCACAGCCCGAGCTGCGTGACACCAAGAACAAGACGCACCTTGCGCACCATCAGTTTCTGCCCCTCTGGAGTTGGAGCGGGGCTGGACTGGAGTTGCTGATCTGGGATCTATGTGCTTGCAGTGGGTCTGGGGGTCGGTGTCCCGATGAGGCGGCACAGCTCGGGCTGTGGGCGAACTGCCACTTGTCGCCGTAGCGGCCCATCGGGGAGCGGCTTCTGGTGGTCCTGATGTCTCCCGCTAGTTTGCAGTTTTCCTCTGGAGTTGGAACGGGGCTGGGCTGCTGCTAGCTGTGGGTCTCTGGGATCTCCGTGCTTGCAGTGGGCCTGGGGGTCGGTGTCCCGTTGGTCCTGACGTCTCCGGTGACTGGCATTGCCGACGTGAAGACAGTGCAAAGCCCCCACGCCGGTGCAATGGGCGGGGAGCTGGAGAGGGGAGGGAAGGGGTCACACACATGGCCGGGAAGCAGAGGGGTGTAGGTGGGGTGAAACTGAAGGGAGCGACAATCTGCTGCTGCCTGCACGCTGAGTTAAAAAGTTCCCACGCAAGACTCACGATACACTGTGTATCGTGAGTCTACCGTGGGAACATTTTAACTCAGCGGGCAGACAGCAGCATATTGTCAATTATTAACCCTCCCGCGCAATATACCCTCACCTTCTCTTTTATGAATGGGGATTTAGTTCCCCTTTCTTCGAGGACCGACCGGAGGTTCCGCTGTCACCTCTGCGGGCCGCCCTCCATGAACGTTTTCAAGGACCTTTTTTCAAGGACTGAAAAAATGTCGCTATTCGGAGGTTTTCGTTATTTGGATCGTCGGATAAAAGGTTGTGCACCTGTAGTAAGCACAAGGTAGTGATTGTGGGAGATTTCAATTTTCCACACATAGACTGGGAAACACATTCTGTAAATGGGCTGGATGGGTTGGAGTTTGTAAAATGTGTGCAGTATAGTTTTTTGCAGCAATACATAGAAGTACCTACTAGAGAAGGGGCGGTGCTGGACCACATGTTAGGAAATGAGACCGGTCAGGTGGCAGAGGCATGCGTTGGGGAACAGTTCGGGACCAGTGATCACAATACCATTAGTTTCAATATAATTATGGAAAGGGGCATAACTGGACCTAGGGTTGAGATTTTTGATTGGAGAAAGGCTAACTTTGAGGAGATGCGAAAGGATTTAAAAGGAGTAAATTGGGACATTTTGTTTTATGGGAAAGATGTGGAAGAGAAATGGAGTACATTTAATGGTGACATTTTAAGAGTACAGAATCTTTATGTCCCTGTTCGGTTGAAAGGAAATTGTAAAAATAGGAAGGAGCCCTGGTTTTCAAGGGAAATTGGACAGTTGGTTCGGGAAAAAAAAAGGGAGATCTACAATAACTATAGGCAGCATGGAGTAAATGAGGTGCTTGAGGAGTATAAAGAATGTAAAAAGAATCTCAAGAAAGAAATTAGAAAAGATAAAAGAAGATATGAGGTTGCTTTGGCAAGTAAGGTGAAAGTAAATCCAAAGGGTTTCTACAGCTATATTAATAGCAAAAGGATAACGAGGGATAAAATTGGTCCATTAAAGAGTCAGAGTGGACAGCTATCTGCAGAGCCAAAAGAGATGAGGGAGATATTGAACAATTTATTTTCTTCGGTATTCACCAAGGAGAAGAATATTGAATTATGTGAGGTAAGGGAAACAAGTAGAGTAGCTATGGAAACTATGAGATTCAAAGAATGGGAAGTACTGACACTTTTGAGAAATATAAAAGTGGATAAGTCTCCAGGTCCGGACAGGATATTCCCTAGGACATTGAGGGAAGTTAGTGTAGAAATAGCAGGGGCTATGACAGAAATATTTCAAATGTCATTAGAAATGGGAATAGTGCCGGAGGATTGGCGTACTGCGCATGTTGTTCCATTGTTTAAAAAGGGGTCCAAGAGTAAACCTAGCAATTATAGACCTGTTAGTTTGACGTCAGTGGTGGGCAAATTAATGGAAAGGATACTTAGAGATAATATATATAAGCATCTGGATTAACAGCGTCTGATTAGGAACAGTCAACATGGATTTGTGCCTGGAAGGTCATGTTTGACTAATCTTCTTGAATTTTTTGAAGAGGTTACTAGGGAAATTGATGAGGGTAAAGCAGTGGATGTTGTATATATGGACCAGTAAGGCCTTTGACAAGGTTCCTCATGGAAGGTTGATTAAGAAGGTTCAATAGTTGGGTATTAATGGTGGAGTAGCAAGATGGATTCAAAAGTGGCTGAATGGGAGATGCCAGAGAGTAATGGTGGATGGTTGTCTGTCAGGTTGGAGGCCAGTGACTAGTGGGTGCCACAGGGATCTGTGTTGGGTCCACTGTTGTTTGTCATGTACATCAATGATCTGGATGATGGTGTGGTAAATTGGGTTAGTAAGTATGCAGATGATACTAAGATAGGAGGGGTTGTGGATAATGAAGTACATTTTCAAAGTCTACAGAGAGATTTATGCCAGTTGGAAGAGTGGACTGAAAGATGGCAGATGGAGTTTAATGCTGATAAGTGTGAGGTGCTACATCTTGGCAGGACAAATCAAAATAGGACGTACATGGGAAATGGTAGGGAATTGAAGAATGCAGGTGAACAGAGGGATCTGGGAATAACTGTGCACAATTCCCTGAAGATGGAATCTCATGTAGATAGGGTGGTAAAGAAAGCTTTTGGTGTGCTGGCCTTTATAAATCAGAGAATTGAGTATAGAAGTTGGGATGTAATGTTAAAATTGTACAAGGCATTAGTGAGGCCAATTCTGGAGTATGGGGTACAATTTTGGTCGCCTAATTATAGGAAGGATGTCAACAAAATAGAGAGAGTACAGAGGAGATTTACTAGAATGTTGCCTGGGTTTCAGCAACTAAGTTACAGAGAAAGGTTTGAACAAGTTAGGGCTTTATTCTTTGGAGCGCAGAAGGTTAAGGGGGGACTTGATAGAGGTCTTTAAAATGATGAGAGGGATAGACAGAGTTGACGTGGATAAGCTTTTCCCACTGAGAGGAGGGAAGATGCAAACAAGGGGACATGACTTGAGAATTAAGGGACAGAAGTTTAGGGGTAACATGAGGGGGAACTTCTTTACTCAGAGTGGTGGCTGTGTGGAATGAGCTTCCAGTGAAGGTGGTGGAGGCAGGTTCGTTTTTATCATTTAAAAATAAATTGGATAGTTATATGGACGAGAAAGGAATGGAGGGTTATGGTCTGAGCGCAGGTATATGGGACTAGGGGAGAATACGTGTCCGGCACGGACTAGAAGGGTCGAGATGGCCTGTTTCCGTGCTGTAATTGTTATATGGTTATATGGTTAAGTGCCAAGTGACCAAGGTCAAGTGCAGAGGGAAAAGGCCAAAGGTAAAAGGCAAAGGAAAAGATGTCAAAGGAAAAGGGAAATTGCCATCCAAAGAGAAACCCTAGTTATTCAAGCTGCATTCAGGGGTATGAAGGTACGGAGAGAGATCCGGAACAAACAGATGTCAGCAACGGTAATACAAGCAGCATTTAGAATGCATTGAGTATACCGTCAATACAAGGCAATGAGATTAACAGCTATAATAGTGCAAACCCATTATAGGGCACACCTTCAAATGGTAAGTTATCTCAAAACTTACATGAAGGTACGAAGCAGTGTTGTACTGCTTCAGACAGCCTACCGAGGAATGCTTGTTCGAAAGCAATTGCGGTGCATGCACAAATCTGCCAAGGTCATACAGACTTATTATCAGATGCATAAACAGCGTCAGTATTTTAAGAAACTACGTTGGTCTGCCATTGCGGTACAGCAACGATACCGAGCTTGCCAGATAAGAAATGTCCAAGTGAGACAGTATAATAGTTTGAGAAAATCAGTGGTTTGTATTCAGGCCTTATACAGATCAAAGCCAGAGTATTGGTAGAAAAAATCAAGGCAGCACGGCGTATTGTCATTCATAAGAATGTGCATTACAAGAAAACATTTCTTGATGCAAAAGGCGGCTGTAGTCACTCTGCAAGCAGCATACCGTGGTTACCAATTACGGGTACGCTACAAAGCTGTGCGACAAGCAGTCATTTCGATCCAGAGATGGTACAAAGCATGCAAAATAGGGCATTCCCAGTTTGTGCAATATCAGTCAATGAGGGATGCAACTATTACCATTCAGACTGCCTACAAGAGTATGGTGGTTAGGCAGTGGGTTAAGCAAAAGAGAGCTGCTGTAAAAGTGCAGTCAGTACTCCGTAGGAGTGGGTATCGGAAAGACTTAAAAAGACAAATAAAGGCACAACAGAAAAGTCTGAAATGATACAAAAGGCTTAAACGATATAAGAAAGACTTCCTCAAACGGAAAGATACAACAATTGTAGTGCAGTCTCACTACCGTGCTCATAAAGCAAGAAAACTAAGCAGAGCACAAATCAAAGCCAGTGTTGTAGTGAAAAGACAATATAGATCTTATTTGATGAAGAACCAGAGATGTGACTTAAGTGGACAAATAGATAAACAACAGAAAAGGCTTGAACGATACAAAAGGCTTAAACAATATAGCCAGTGTTGTATTGCAAAGACAATATAGATCTTACTTGATGAAGAACAAGAGATGTGACTTAAGTGGACAAGTAGATGAACTACAGAAAAAGCTTAAACTATACAAAACGCTTAAACGATATGGGAAAGCCAGTGTTGTATCGCAAAGGCAATATAGATCCTACTTCTTGATAAAGACTTAAGAAGACGAGTAGATGAACAACAGAAAAGGCTTGAACGATGCAAGGAAAGGATGAATAAATGTGTGACAATGAGTAGAAAGCAGCTAATAGAAAAGTCTAAAGAAGAGAGGCTTGTCGGTCAAGACAAAAGTATGCAGGACCGATTACAATTAGGACGCTTCAGTATAGTCCAGCATGGAGCCTCCTTCACTGAGCAATGGTCAAAGGGTTATGCATTGCAGAATCTCATGAAACAACAAGAGCAGATAAATAAGCAGAGAAGGGAAACTAAACAGCAGCGGAAGCTGCTAGAAAATGGAAACTTGCAGCCATGGGTCAGATCCCACCTACAAAGACGAAAACAAAACAAATACATGAACCAGAAAATGATAACTCATAAAGCAAGGGTTAATGTATTTGGTTTAAGTATAATACCATTGTGTAACAGTGTATTATTCAATGATGGGTAGGAAAAGAGCATATACCGTACAGGTGAAATGGACTTAAAAGGGGAGGAGTGCGGTGTATGTAATAGAAATCGTATTACCCGCCTCCAAGTTAAAGGGGGAGGAGTATTATATATGTAATATAAATGGTGTTACCGGCCTCCAAGTTAAAGGGGGAGGAGTATTATGTATGTAATAGAAAAGGTATTACCTGCCTCCAAGTTAAAGGGGGAGGAGTGTTATGTATTTAATAGAAATGGTATTACTTGCCTCCAAGTTAAAGGGGGAGGAGTGTTAGGTATGTGATAATTAGTATATGTAATTAGTGTCTTGTGATATCTTGTGCAAGTACGCATATGCACGGGGAGACTCAAGGTGGCGTCCTGCTGTAAAGAAGCTTGTATGATTCCTCCCGTGTCCGAGCCTTATTTTAAGACTGTTCAAAGCATCTGAATATACAACACTGTTGGTAGGGAGTTTTGGCATCTCTGAGCTTCTGATTCGGGCCCCTCCTTCTTCCAATGGTTGTTCCCGGGTTGTCGCTGCTGATGTCCCGGACCGCCCTTCTTTTATACAAATTTTCCTTCAATCTCCTAAAGGAATCCTTTGTTCTAGCCCAAGGCTCTCATGGCTTCACAGTCAATCATTTCAAGCTGTTACTCCTCCAAGGGCTGAATAAACAAAACACTTCATTTCTTATCAGGCTAAGGAGTTCTCAATTATGTTGCTTGTTCATGTCTCCTCCTTATTAGAGTTATTTTGCAATATGTTCGATCCAGGCACCTTATCTTCACAAGGCAGTACTGCCTTAGCCGTGAAGTTACCTTCAGCTCTGCTCCCACCACATGTCAATGACGTGACCATTTTCACTGTCCTCCTTTGTTCTCCTGGCTCCAGCATTTTGTGCTGTCTCTCTCTAGCTAGTAGCATCCTACCAAAGCCTGTCGGGATACTTGACATTCAGTCCCAGGCTTTATTGTTGAAGTTGTACTCGAGAACATTGTGGTTTAGATTTTCTAACGTTGGGTTTTCTGTTCCATGTGACAACGAGGAACTGCAAATGCTGGTTTATACCAAAGATTCGGTCTGAAGAAGGGCTCTCACTCAAAATATCGCCTGTCCATGTTCTCCAGGGATGCTGCATGACCCGCCGAATTACTCCAGTATTTTATGTCTTTCCATGTTGAAGTACTAATAGTTTAAAATGGATGACATTAACTTGATTAGAAAAGCAAAAATGTTACAGATGCTAGAAATTTGAAATAAGTAAGGGAAAATTATGAAAATACTCGACAAGTCAGATGGCCTCCAGGAAGAGTTTTCTCTGTTTTTCTCTCCATAGATGCAGTCTGACCTGAGTCTTTGCAGCAATTATTTTGTACTTTTTTTTAAAACATAAAGATGCATGGAAGTAGGTGTAGATGTTATTATTAGTTATTTTATTATAATATTTTATTATTATATTAAAGTGTACATTCCAGAATGTACATTATCAAACAAGGGGACATGACTTGAGAATTAAGGGACAGAAGTTTAGGGGTAACATGAGGGGGAACTTCTTTACTCAGAGAATGGTGGCTGTGTGGAATGAGCTTCCAGTGAAGGTGGTGGAGGCAGGTTCGTTTTTATCATTTAAGAATAAATTGGATAGTTATATGGACGGGAAAGGTATGGAGGGTTATGGTCTGAACGCAGGTGTATGGGACTAGGGGAGAATACGTGTTCGGCACGGACTAGAAGGGTCGAGATGGCCTGTTTCCCTGCTGTAATTGTTATATGGTTATATGGTTAATGGGTTTGCCTAAAATTCCTTTGACTGGGATTACAATTATGTTACGTGTAGGAAGGAACTGCAGATGCTGGTTTAAACCGAAGATAGACACAAAATGCTAGAATAACTCAGCGGGACAGGCAGCATCTCTGGAGGGAAGGAATGGGTGACGTTTCGGGTCGAGACCCTTCTTCAGACTAGTTTATTTCAGGCAGTCACGGTGGCACAGCGGTAGAGTTGCTGCCTGACAGCATAATGCAGCGCCAGAGACCCGGGTTCGATCTCGACTACGGGTGCTGTCTGTATAGAGTTTGTACGCTTTCAAGAGAGTTTATTGTTATGTGTCCCTAATAGGACCATGAAATTCTTGCTTTGCTTCAGCACAACAGAACATAGTAAGCATGACTGCTGAACAGATCAGTGTGTCCATATACCTTTGTATAAATATATACACACATGAATAAATAAACTGATAAAATGCAAATAACAGATAATGGGTTATTAATGTTCAGAGTTTTGTCCGAGCCAAGTTTAATAATGGGGGAGATGGGGGAGATATTGAACAATTTATTTTCTTCAGTATTCACCAAGGAGAAGGATATTGAATTATGTGAGTTAAGGGAAACAAGTAGGGTAGGTACGGAAGCTATGATGATCAAAGTAGAGGAGCTACTGACACTTTTGAAAAATATAAAAGTGGATAAGTCTCCAGGTCCTGACAGGATATTCCCTAGGACATTGAGGGAAGTTAGTGTAAAAATAGCCGGGGCTATGACAGAAATATTTCAAATGTCATTAGAAAAGGGAATAGTCCTCGAGGATTGGCGTACTGCGCATGTTGTTCCATTGTTTAAAAAGGGTTCTAAGAGTAAACCTAGCAATTATAGACCTGTTAGTTTGACTTCAGTGGTGGGCAAATTAATGGAAAAGATACTTAGAGATAATATATATAAGCATCTGGATAAACAGGGTCTGATTAGGAACAGTCAACATGGATTTGTGCCTGGAAGGTCATGTTTGACTAATCTTCTTGAATTTTTTGAAGAGGTTACTAGGGAAATTGACGAGGGTAAAGCAGTGGATGTTGTCTATATGGACTTTAGTAAGGCCTTTGACAAGGTTCCTCATGGAAGGTTGGTTAAGAAGGTTAAACTGTTGGGTATAAATGCAGGAATAGCAAGATGGATTCAACAGTGGCTGAATGGGAGAAGCCAGAGGGTAATGGTGGATGGCTGTTTGTCGGGTTGGAGGCAGGTGACTCGGGGATCTGTGTTGGGTCCTTTGTTGTTTGTCATGTGCATCAATGACCTGGATGAAGGGGTGGTAAATTGGATTAGTAAGTATGCAGATGATACCAAGATAGGGGGTGTTGTGGATAATGAAGAGGATTTCCAAAGTCTACAGAGTGATATAGGCCATTTGGAAAAATGGGCTGAAAGATGGCAGATGGAGTTTAATGCTGATAAATGTGAGGCGCTACACCTTGGCAGGACAAATCAAAATAGGACGTACATGGTAAATGGTAGGGAATTGAAGAATACAGTTGAACAGAGGGATCTGGGTATAACCGTGCATAGTTCCTTGAAGGTGGAATCTCATATAGATAGGGAGGTAAAGAAAGCTTTTGATATGCTAGCCTTTATAAATCAGAGCATTGAGTATAGAAGCTGGGATGTAATGTTAAAATTGTACAAGGCATTGGTGAGACCAAATCTGGAGTATGGTGTACAATTTTGGTCGCCCAATTATAGGAAGGATGTCAACAAAATAGAGAGAGTACAGAGGAGATTTACTAGAATGTTGCCTGGGTTTCAACAACTAAGTTACAGAGAAAGGTTGAATAAGTTAGGTCTTTATTCTCTGGAGCGCAGAAGGTTAAGGGGGGACTTGATAGAGGTCTTTAAAATGATGAGAGGGATAGACAGAGTTGATGTGGACAAGCTTTTCCCTTTGAGAATAGGGAAGATTCAAACAAGAGGACATGACTTCAGAATTAAGGGACAGAAGTTTAGGGGTAACATGAGGGGGAACTTCTTTAAATTGGATAGGCATATGGATGAGAAGAGAATGGAGGGTTATGGTATGAGTGCAGGCAGGTGGGACTAAGGGAAAAAAGTTGTTCGGCACGGACTTGTAGGGCCGAGATGGCCTGTTTCCGTGCTGTAATAACCTGATGGCTGTGGGAGGTAGCTATTCCTGAACCTGGTCGTTACGGTCTTCAGGCTCCTATGCCTTCTACCTGAAGGTAGCGGGGTGATGAGTGTCTGGCCAGGATGATGTGGGTCCTTGATGATACTGCCTGCCTTTTTGCGGCAGCGACTGTGATAGATCCCCTCGATCGAAGGGAGGTCAGAGCCGATGATGGACTGGGCAGTGTTTACTACTTTTTGTAGTCTTTTCCTCTCCAGGGCACTCAAGTTGCCGAACCAAGCCACGATGCAACCGGTCAGCATGCTCTCTACTGTGCACCTGTAGAAGTTAGAGTCCTCCTTGACAAACCGACTCTCCGTAATCTTCTCAGGAAGTAGAGGCGCTGATGTGCTTTCTTAATAATGGCATCAGTGTTCTCGGACCAGGAATTTGCTTGGCTTTTCTCCGAGAACTTCCGTTTTCTCCCACACTCCAAAGATGTACAGGTTTGTAGGTTAATTGGCTTGATAAAAATGTAAAATTGTCCAAGTTGGCGATATGCAGAGTATTGCCCTGCCGACTACAAAATTCAGAAGGTTCAGAAGGTTTTGTGTCTATGCACTTACATTACGATTGTTACAAAAGTGGCAAGCTGGCAGGATTGTACTCTTCAGCGCAGAGCTCGCTGGGAGGTTGACACCTCCAACACCTCACTTGAAAATATGAAAGAACCTTATCATTGGTTGTTCAGTTTCTTTGCCAAGTATTGTCCTTGGAGAGGACTGCTACCCGTCTCCAGAATGAATTATGGGGTGTGCATCATGCAAATGAAGCATTTTGTCATCTGTCTTAATATCTCGTTGTTTCTATGAAATGCTTTGAGGCGTCTTGTTCAGAGTGTTACGTGAGGCTTCATGTTTAGGGTGCAATGTGAGTGCTGTGAATGTTGGATTTGAACACTGCAATCATTGGCAGACTTAAGCTGAGGTGCCCAAGAATGGACTAAGAAAGAATCTCTGGGACTTTCTACCCTGGAGAATTTTTAATCTAAATTATTAGTATTTCAAGAAGTAGGCGAGCTTTGAAAGATTGGGGAACGGAGGTGATATGGTGACCTGACACACGAGGAGTTGGGCCCGGGCAGACTAAGGCAAAATAGGGGAAACTAGGCTGGCTACCCTAATTTCAGTTCGAGTATTATTAAGGATGAGGTTTAGAGTACTTAGAAGCACCTGGTAAAATGGGCTGAAGTCAGCATGGTTTTGTGAAAGGGAGATATTGCCAGACAAATCTGTTGGAATTTTTTAAGGATGTAAATAGCAGGATAGACAAAGGAAAGTCAGTTGATATTGTTGGATATACTTGGATTTTCAGAAGGCCTTTGATAAGGTGCTGCATGTGAGGCTGCTAAACAAGATGAGAGCCCATGGTATAAGAAGGAAGACACTGGCATGGTTAGAAGGTTGGCTGAATGGCAGAGTGCAAAGAGTGGCATTAAAAGGCCCTTTTTCTGGTTGGTCGACTTACTAGTGTTCCGTGGAGGTCTGTGTTGGGGCTGCTACTATTCACGTTTAAAGTGTCTGATGGTTTTGTAGCCAGGTTTGTGGATGACTTGAAGATAGGTGGAGGGGCAAATAGTGCAGAGAAAGCAGGCAGTTTGCAGAATGACCTGGACAGGTTGGGAGAGTGGGCAAAGGAGGTGGCAGCGGGAATACAGCACAGCAATATGTGCGGTCATGAACTTTGGTGGTAGGCATAAAGGCATAAACTATTTTCTAAATGGGGAGAGGATTCAGAAATCTGAGCTGTAAAGTGACATTGGAGTGCTGGTGCAGGATTCCCAAAAGGTTACTTTGCAAGTTGAATCGTTAATAAGGAAGGCAAAGGCAATATTAGTATTTAGTCTGAGGACTAGAATACCAAAATGGGATGTAATGTTGAGGCTCAATAAGGTGCTGGTCAGCCGCATTTGGAGTATTGTGAGCAGTTTTGGGCACCATATCTGAGGAGGGAGTTACAGGTGTTGGAGAGGGTCCAGAGTAGGTTTAGGAGAATGATCCCAGGGATGATTGGGTTAATGTACGATGAGCTTTTGGCAGCTTTGGGCCTGTACACACTGCAAGTTTACCAAGATGAGCGGGACCACATTGAAATTTACTGAATAGTGAAAGGCCCAGATATAGTGGATGTGGAGAAGATGTTTCCATTAGTGGGAGAGTTTAGAATCAGAGGGCGCAGCCTCAGAATAAAAGGACGTACATTTAGAAAGGAGATGAGAAATGTTTTGAACCAGAGGGTGATGAATCTGTGGAATTTATTGCCACAGACTGCTGTGCCAGCCTAGTCAATGGGTATTTTTTAAAGAGATTGATAAGTTCTTGATTAGTACTGGTCTCAAAAGTTATGGCGAGTAGGCAAGAGAATGGGGTTGAGAGGAAAGGATAAATCAGCCAAGATTGAATGGCGGAGTAGACACGCATATGTAGGAAAGAACTGCAAATGCTGGTTTAAATCAAAGGTAGACACAAAATGCCAGAGTATCTCAGTGGGGCAGGTAGCGTCTTCGGAGAGAAGGAATGGGTGATGTTTCAGGTCGAGACCCTTCTTCATATTGAAAGGGGGGCAGGCTGGAGGCCTGTGCTTGGGCCCATTTTCTTGTGTTCATGTGAACATCCTATTTGCTTTGGTTTTAAAGGAAGGGACGTTATTGACATGGCAGTGATAGTGGTTGGGCATCTTCTACCCAGAGATGTTCCTGCAGTGAAAACTTGACCCTGAAGTAACAAGCTGGCACATTCTGAATTGCCTTTTTTTTTGGCTATGCGTAATTTCTGAGTGGAAAACTATCCCTCTATCCGTGTACTACAGTTTTCCCACCACCCCCCAAGACTCCTTGTACTTGCATTCTGTCAAAAGATGCTTTTATGTCAGGGAAGACACTTTTACCTTGCCTCAACGTCCACATATGGCATGAGGCTCCAGTGAAGGTTGGTCTGAACAGGACACAAGCTGAATACCTGTATGTAAGTTAATTGTCATGGTCATACAATTTAGATTATTCATGAAATAGGCTAGATTTTAGTGGGCTTGGTAATTTATTTTCTTGCTTTTTCTGATGCAGGTATATCTGAATAATTTTCCATTGTGCTGATTAGATGCCAGTGTTGTAAGTAAACTGGAGCAGCTCGATCAAGTTGCACGTAGTTCTGGAGTTGACGTCTTCAATTTTTTTTGCATTTTGTGTACAAACAAGAAACCGCGGATGCTAGTTTACTCAAAGGACTCAATGGTCTGGAGTGACTCAGTGGTTCGAGCAGCATCTCGGGAGAACATGGACAGGTGGTGTTTCGGGTCGTGAACCTTCTTCAGATCAGTCTGAAACATCACCTATCCATTTTCTCTAGAGATGCTGTCATTCCAGCACTTTGTAGCCTTTTGCATTGTGCCTTCTATTGAGAGCGAGCGAGCATCAAATAATTCTATGGTTGTGATGGAGTTTTGAAGATTGGCAAAATTGCTCTGGAGCACCAGTCCAAATCCCTGGAAAACCTGTCCAGTAACATAACTGGGAAGGAACAGTGCCTGATGAATGTTGAAAAAAGATTTTGATTTGTGAATTGAAATTTGTTCAACACTATAAATCTTATGGAGTTCTTGTATTTTGGCCAGATGGAGTGCTTTGAATGTGTTGATCTTGCTTGCTTGTATTCCTGTGGTGCACTGTTTTGCCACATTAGATGATGTTAAGTGTAAACTGTATATTAGTTTTTCCAAAATGCTTAGCACTCACTCCTGTCAATTTCTAATGTGTCAGCACATGCAGAGAATTCTTCTGTAGCATATGACCAAATTTTCCCTGGCTGGAAACAAAGTGATACTTACAGTCACTGTTATCTTATGAAATGCTTTGCTCTGATAATCAATAATTCCCAAACTATTTGTGCTGTGGTCACTTCTTTCAGGAAAATACCCAACAAAACCCACTTACCCATATTCCTGTGCTAATTATAAACAATGCATTAAATAAATATTTCTATATTGAAAGGTTTCTATATGGATTAATGAGATAACGTGGACATACAAGGGCATCTTGTGATTATTCTATCTCACCTTTCAAGCAGTCATTATTCTATCTCACCATCCCTTCTCCGAGCCAATCATAAGCCTCCCATTGACCGCAACGTATCTACGCCACTAGCGATAGGGTGCGCAGGTGATCTACTGTAACTCATCACAGAAGGGAAAACAAGCTTCGTTATCTGCTCCACTATTTCATGTTTATATTTACTATCCACCCTTCAACACGGGTATCAAGAGGTAATACGTCTAATCTTACTTTGCTGATTCCCACAAAGTTCTTCTGCGCCTGGTCAAGCGAGAGATGCCAATTGTCGCATCTAAAACACCCTTTCGTTACCTTGTTCAATTCCAATCAAATTTAAATAATGAAGGATATTAATTTTTCTTCCACAATGTGGGATGAAGCTGAATTGCAGAAAAGAGTGATGGTTTGAATCATTAAAGAAGCAGTCGAAGAAAAAAGTCCAGAAAGTGACTGGGCCTGTAAACTCTATGAAGGGCAGGGTATCAGAGGGGTTTTTGATTTGCATTCAAAAGGTTAATATTTAACATTTGCTACGTCACATCAACTGGGAGCACCCAGGTAAGCCTGGAGGTGATCAAGCCAGTGTTAAGATGCGAGTCAATTTGTTTCTTTCCTTCCCAGTCATGTGAAAGCTATACCGGTTGTGTTGGGAGGATTGAAGAATAGAATTCAACCGTGCAAAATAAATCAATAATTGACCTTTGCCTGATTTTCTTGATCCTTTTTATGGCATGACACGAAAAAATACACATAGCTCTCATGGATTCTTGCTAACTATTTATAGGATTTTTTGTGTGAAAGGAACCATCAAAATAATGGTCTCAAGCTTCATGGAAATTACTAATCTCAAGCTTGTGTTAAGAAAAATGTAGAACAAATATTGTGTTAGGTATCTTATCTGAATTTCAGATGTCACTGCATAAGTGCAGAGTTCAGGGTGTATTCACAAGTTATAGGAGTAGAATTAGGCCATTCGGCCCATCGAGTCTCCCCCACTATTCAATCATGCTTGATCTCTGCCTCTTAATCCCATTTTCCTGCCTTCTTCCCATAACCCTTGACATCCGTTCTAATCAAGAATTTGTCTATCTCTGCCTTAAAAATATCCACTGTGGCAATGAGGTTCCTCCTCGCCTCCTTTCTAAATGAGCCCTTTAATTCTGAGGC
The DNA here is from genome assembly GCF_028641065.1 of Leucoraja erinaceus. Classification (NCBI taxonomy): domain Eukaryota; kingdom Metazoa; phylum Chordata; class Chondrichthyes; order Rajiformes; family Rajidae; genus Leucoraja; species Leucoraja erinaceus. The sequence continues at coordinate 39,782 of NW_026575284.1, read as the reverse complement.
TATGACCTGTATCCTACACTCTCCCATCAATGGAAACATCCTTTCCACATCCACTCCATCTATTCCTTTCATTATTCTGTAGGCTTTGCTGAGACCTGCTCCCTGGTGCCCTCTGTTGTTCAACATGTATTTTTTAAAAGAAAGGCTGCTTCACATCCTGAGAATGAAATTTCAACAAGTCTGATTCATTGAATTTTAGATAAACTGGATAGTTTTCAACTTAAATGTTATGGGCATTTCCAGTTTGGTTAAACCAAGTGTCAAATTGGAAAAAAAATCCTGAAATTGTATTTGTGTTGGTTTTACCTTTCTCTTTTGCGCATGGTCTTTAAAAGCCAAATAACTTGACCAGCTTTTCTCTCCCGTTTGCAGGTACAGTTACTGCTTGCCGAACCCACGTTTGACTGGAATGACATTTACTTTGAGTCATAAATGGAGGAAGTGGAACAAGGAAGGATGCATGCCCCAGGGAGACTCATTCCCATGCTCCACCATGATGATTGTGTCCTTTTTTGAACAACACTTCTCTTGAGTGCTGTATGGTTCTGTATGTGCCCAAGAGGAAAGGAAAGGGTCAGTTTGATTTTGGGACAGCCTGAGTTCGGCCCCCTGTTATGAGAGGAAGGTTTGTTCCCCGTTGTTCGTGAAGACGCAGGGAATGTGCTATGACATCTGTGGTGGACTGTGGAAGCCGGGTGTTTGACTTTGCCAGTAATGGAATGGAGAACCGTCAGCAGCAGGTCAGCGAAGGCATGGTCCCGCCTCCCTTCTCCTTTTGAAAAACGACTATGCCTCTGTCCTATATTAACTTCTATGTTTATGTTCCCTTTTCTGTCTTTGTTACGTAACAAATAACTTGTGCTGCCACGTTGAATACTTTCAGACCTTTGAACGTAATCTGTGTGCTTTTCTGTGGTTTCCAACACTGGAGGTGTGACTGCTAACTCTCTCTAACTATGTCTTATAATTAATATGCAAAAACGCAAAGTGAAGACTCATTTATTTATGGGATGTGCACATTCTGGCATTTATATAATTCATCCGCAATTTTGACTTGAATGAGAAAGTTGTTGAGAGTTAACCACATTGGTGGTTCTGGGGTCACGTATAGGCCAGGTAAGGATGGTAGATATCCCTCCAGACAGAAGGGGGTGGGGGGGGCTGGGGCGGAGAGAGGGGGGGAGGGAGGAAGAGGGGAGAGAAGGAGGAGGGGGAGGGAGGAAGGAGGAGGGGAAGAAGAGGAGGGGAGAGGAGAGGACGGCAGGAGAGGTGGGGGGGGTGTGAGGTGGAGAGAGAGTGGAGGGAGAGAGAGAGGGGGGGAGAGAAGGGGGGGTGAGAAGGGGGAGTGGGGGAAAGGCAAGGGGTGGAAGAGAGGGGAGGAGGGATGAGGGGGGAGAGTAGAGGGGGGAGTGAGAGTAGAGGGGGGAGAGAGAGTAGAGGGGGTGAGTGAGGAGGGGAGAGGTGAGGGGGAGAGTTGGAGGGGGGTGAAGAAGAGGGGGAGAGTTGGAGGGTGGAGAGAAGATTTACTAGAATGTTGCCTGGGTTTCAGCAACTAAGTTACAGAGAAAGGTTGAACAAGTTAGGGCTTTATTCTTTGGAGCGCAGAAGGTTAAGGGGGTACTTGATAGAGGTTTTTAAAATGATGAGAGGGATAGACAGAGTTGACGTGGAAAAGCTTTTCCCACTGAGAGTAGGGAAGATTCAAACAAGGGGACATGACATGAGAATTAAGGGACTGAAGTTTAAGGGTAACATGAGGGGGAACTTCTTTACTCAGAGTGGTAGCTGTGTGGAATGAGCTTCCAGTGAAGGTGGTGGAGGCAGGTTCGTTTTTATCATTTAAAAATAAATTGGATAGTTATATGGATGGGAAGGGAATGGAGGGTTATTATCTGAGCGCAGGTATATGGGACTAGGGGAGATTATGTGTTAGGCACGGACTAGAAGGGTCGAGGTGGCCTTTTTCGGTGCTGTAATTGTTATATGGTTATATGGTTAAGAGGAGAGGGGGGGGGGGGACAGAAGAGGGAGGGGGGAGGGGCGGTGGAGAGGGGGAGGAGGATAAGAGTGTGTGGAGGGGGTAGAGGGGAGGTGGAGAGAGAGATTGGAGGGGGAGAGAGAGGAGGGGGAGAGAGAGGAGGGGGAGAGAAAAGGAGGGGGGGGAGAGGGGAAAGGAACGGGGAGGGAGGGGGGGAAGAGAGAGAATAGAGGGGGGAGAGAGAGTAGACGGAAGGGGGGGGGGGGGGGAGGAGAGTTCAGTTGTTACCGAACTGAACTCACTGTGGAATGAATCCATTAACGGAGCCACTCTGCTGCCGGGTTCTAAGTTGTCCCTGCCTTCCCTCTGGAAGCCTCCTCGTCCCCATCAGATGCCAAGTTCCCAGAGCCCTGGTTAAACGTGGGGGCCGCTCACGGTTAAGTCTGTGAAAGTGGCCCCATCAGACACTGTGAGCAGCAGCAGGGTCCATTATAGGAAGAACCATTGCATCTTTACCCCGCCTGCCCGTCGCCTTATCTCTTCTCCCCTGAAGTAGATCGGTCGGGCACAGTTGCCAGAAGCTGAAAACGAAATATTGCAGCGGGAAAACTGCAAAAACCAAGTGCAGACCCGATTGCGGGGGGGGGGGGGGGGGGGGTGGGGGCAGCATGCGACGTCACACAAGCTAACTATCCCCCCCCCCCCACTCCCGCACACATGCTAACTGCCCCCTTGATATTATATTAATATTATTAATTTGCTCCTTTTACCCCATAACGGCCCTATCTACTGACGCATAGCCCCCAACTCACAGGCGCTTCTAGAAAGGGAGGTGGGGGTGAAGAGTAGAGTGAGGGCAGAAAGAGAAGGGGCAGAGAAAGAGAGAGAGGGGCAGAGACAGAGAGAGGGCAAGAGATATTGGGAGAGGGGGGGTGGAGGGGAGGAAAGGGAGGGGGAAAGGTGGGGGGGAAAGGAGGTGGGGAGAAGGGAGGGTGGCAGGAAGGGAAGGGTGAGAGGTGGGGGAAAGGGAGGGTGTGGGGGGGGGAGGGGGGTATGGATGGGAGGAGAGAGAAGGGGTGAGGGGGGGAGAGAGGCGGGGAGAAGGGGGGGTGAGAGGGGGGGAGAGAGAAGGGGGGAGGGGAGGTGAGGAGAGAAGGGGGAGAGAAGGGGGGGGGGGAAGGAGAGGAGGGGTTGTTACCGAACTAAACTCACTGTGGAATGAATCCATTAATGGAGCCACTCTGCTGCTGGATTCTACGTTGTCCCTGCCTTCCCTCTGGAAACCTCCTCGTCCCCATCAGATGCCGAGTTCCCAGAGCCTTGGTTAAACGCGGGGGCCGCTCATGGTGTTAAGTCTGTGAAAGCGGCCCCATCAGAGACTGAGGCCTCGCATCCTCGGCGCTTCAAACCCCGAGTACGGGGAGTGGTGGGCGGGCGTGATGCCGAGTGAGCCGTCAAGACTCTGCGTACGACGTCAAGACGCTGCGTAGTCCGTCGAGACGCTGCGTACGCCCTCAATGCGCCTGCGGGCCGACTGGCCGTTGACGCGTGGGATTTTCAGACAGTGCAAGCGTGCGGGCCGTCTGCGACGACGGCGAAAAGCGGCGGGGGAAGAGCCGATCTTTGGCTTCCACCAGCATAGCTGAGTCTGGCGGGGGGTGGGGGAGTGGAGGTGAGCCGGGCGGCAATAGCCGTTATGGTCGCACGGGGCACGCAATGAGAAGATGGCAAAAAAAAATTAGTGAGTGGGGGGGAGGAAGGAGTTTAGTAAAAATGTGTACAGAAAAATGACTAAATTTAATGAGGAGTGGATGAGCGAATGTATAAGTAAAATCGCTAGCAAAGTGGTAAAAGTGGCGTTTTTGCCTGTGGTTTTGGCGGAGTAACGAATCAAAGGCCAAAAATATGGCATACACCCACAAACACACTTTTAAAAGTATATAGATAGATGTGTACAGAAAATCACACACACCACACACACACACACACACACACACACACACACACACACACACACACACACACACACACACACACACACACACACACACACACACACACACACACACACACACACACACACACACAACCACACACACCACACACAAAACACACACACACACATTTTGGTTTCTTCAACCTAAAGGTGAAAAACCCGCAGATAAAGTAAAACCGCAAACTCATTCTCATAGAACACTTCTCAGAATACACACAGAATACAACAATCACACCACACATACATACAAAACATATTTTCACTTTTGGAAAAGAAAGTTATTTCTAAAACTTCAGATTTAACCAAAGTCTAATACTTACAATCGTAATTAAACATAATACACTTCACAATTAATTTCCTTACAACCACATTGTTTAAATACAGTTACGGGACGACAGATGGCACAATGGACTAAGTGTTCAGCTGGCGACCGGAAGGTAGCCGGTTCGAATCCCGCTTGGAGTGCATACTGTCGTTGTGTCCTTGGGACAAGACACTTCACCCACCTTTGCCTGTGTGTAATGTAATGTAATTATGTGAAGCACTTTGGGGTCAATGCAAGTTGACTGAAAATGTGCTATATAAATAAGATTATTATTATTATTATGGATTACAAAGATTAAATATGAGTTTTGCCCCATTCTTACAAAGTGGTAAAGACTTAAGTTATTGCTAATCACACAATTCCTAACTCCAGCCACATAAAGGCCATTAATTGTCACACTTGATTGCTTCTCCCCAAGCTCGGGTCTAATTTCATTTTGTATTACAACCTCCCCCTACTATCTCTGGAGGAAAGGAATGTAACGCTTCTTCACTAAAAGCATTCCTCACAACAAATGAAAGATTATCAAAACAGAGTTACTTTCTCAGTTTCTGGTAACCATAAGAAATCCTTTTGCAACGGTCACACAACCGTCACCTATGCCTTATCTCTTATCTCAACATAAATACATTTAAACAGCACAAACCAAATCACAGATTTAGTATCTAGCCTTGGTGCCTACAATCCAACATAGGCAACCTTAAATCGCCTTAATGACACAGCCAAACTCTGAGATGTGTCACAAAGGAAGAAGGATGGTGTCCATGTCATGGAGAAAACCCATTAACAACCTCTATTATAAACACCAACCTAAACCAACTACAACTTCTCACAGGATGATTATTGCTTCAAAGCAATAAAGAAAGATATGCCTATTCAGATGAAAAAATGATTGAAATGAAATGATTCAATTTATTGTCATTGTCAGTGTACAGTACAGAGACAACGAAATGCATTTTTAGCATCTCCCTTGAAAGAGAGACACAGGGCGTCGCGGTGTGCCCGCGCCTGCCGCCGTAACATTCCATTACAGGCAAAGGTGGGTGAAGTGTCTTGCCCAAGGACACAACGACAGTATGCACTCCAAGCGGGATTTGAACCGGCTACCTTCCGGTCGCCAGCCGAACTCTTAGCCCATTGTGCTATCTGTCGGCCCATTGTGCTATCTGTCGAACCTTTCCATGGTATGATAAGCCATCTGTTCTCCTGCGTGTGTTCTTTGTTCTTTATTGCTTTGTGGAAGCATGTATTTCTGAAAGCCCCAACTCCAAGCTCTTCTCCTGCAACTTAACACAAGTTCCTTAAGAACTTATCATTTGAGCAATTTTATTATATAATATTTCCTCAGAAGAAACAGGGTAGGAGAGATACATTGGTACACGTCAGCCAAGTTCTTCTGCACAGCACCTAAATTGAAAATGGATTGGTGTTCCTTCATCATTGTTGGGCCAGAATCTTGGCACTCAAAGTCCAACAAAGTTGTTGGGAATATTGTTGGGAATGCTTTGACCACATGAACTGTGACAGTTCATTGAAGCAGGCCATCACTGCCTCCATTAACAGATGACAAATAAATTGTAACATTGCAGGACTTGAGCGTTAAATCTAGCCTGCCTTGCTTCAAATGCTGAGGGGGAACTGTATTTTGAGCTTACCGCCTCTTGTGCCACCTGTATTCAGCTGAAAATGCAGAGACCAAGTGTTTTCATGTCATAGGCTACAGGCCTGTTTCTTAATCAATAACACAAAATAAAAATCATCTAATTATTTTCATAACTGCAGCTGCAGCTAAGGGTCTGTTTTTCCTTTTATGTTAATTTATTGGTTATAGAAACATAGAAACATAGAAATTAGGTGCAGGAGTAGGCCATTCGGCCCTTCGAGCCTGCACCGCCATTCAATATGATCATGGCTGATCATATATGATCATGGCTGATCATATATGAAATATATGAAATTAAGTGGTATGGAGAATATTGTACTGACACTTTTGAGAAATATAAAAGTGGATAAGTCTCCAGGTCCGGACAGGATATTCCCTAGGACATTGAGGGAAGTTAGTGTAGAAATAGCCGGGGCTATGACAGAAATATTTCAAATGTCATTAGAAACAGGAATAGTCCCCGAGGATTGGGGTACTGCGCATGTTGTTCCATTGTTTAAAAAGGGTTCTAAGAGTAAACCTAGCAATTATAGACCTGTTAGTTTGACTTCAGTGGTGGGCAAATTAATGGAAAGAATACTTAGAGATAATATATATAAGCATCTGGATAAACAGGGTCTGATTAGGAACGGTCAACATGGATTTGTGCCTGGAAGGTCATGTTTGACTAATCTTCTTGAATTTTTTGAAGAGGTTACTAGGGAAATTGACGAGGGTAAAGCAGTGGATGTTGTCTATATGGACTTTAGTAAGGCCTTTGACAAGGTTCCTCATGGAAGGTTGGTTAAGAAGGTTATACTGTTGGGTATAAATGCAGGAATAGCAAGATGGATTCAACAGTGGCTGAATGGGAGAAGCCAGAGGGTAATGGTGGATGGCTGTTTGGAGGCAGGTGACTCAGGGATCTGTGTTGGGTCCTTTGTTGTTTGTCATATACATCAATGATCTGGATGAAGGTGTGGTAAATTGGATTAGTAAGTATGCAGATGATACCAAGATAGGGGGTGTTGTGGATAATGAAGAGGATTTCCAAAGTCTACAGAGTGATTTAGGCCATTTGGAAAAATGGGCTGAAAGATGGCAGATGGAGTTTAATGCTGATAAATGTGAGGTGCTACACCTTGGCAGGACAAATCAAAATAGGACGTACATGGTAAATGGTAGGGCATTGAAGAATACAGTTGAACAGAGGGATCTGGGAATAACCGTGCATAGTTCCTTGAAGGTGGAATCTCATATAAATAGGGTGGTAAAGAAAGCTTTTGGTATGCTAGCCTTTATAAATCAGAGCATTGAGTATAGAAGCTGGGATGTAATGTTAAAATTGTACAAGGCATTGGTGAGACCAAATCTGGAGTATGGTGTACAATTTTGGTCGCCCAATTATAGGAAGGATGTCAACAAAATAGAGAGAGTACAGAGGAGATTTACTAGAATGTTGCCTGGGTTTCAACAACTAAGTTACAGGGATAGGTTGAATAAGTTAGGTCTTTATTCTCTGGCGCGCAGAAGGTTAAGGGGGGACTTGATAGAGGTCTTTAAAATGATGAGAGGGATAGACAAAGTTGATGTGGACAAGCTTTTCCCTTTGAGAATAGGGAAGATTCAAACAAGAGGACATGACTTCAGAATTAAGGGACAGAAGTTTAGGGGTAATATGAGGGGGAACTTCTTTTCTCAGAGAGTGGTAGTGGTGTGGAATTAGCTTCCAGTGGAAGGGGTGGAGGCAGGTTCGTTGGTATCATTTAAAAATAAATTGGATAGGCATATGGATGAGAAGGGAATGGAGGGTTATGGTATGAGTGCAGGCAGGTGGGACTAAAGAAAAAAAAAGTTGTTCGGCATGGACTTGTAGGGCGGAGATGGCCTGTTTCCGTGCTGTAATGGTTATATGGTATGCATTATAAATATTTTTAGTTTTAGTTTTAGTTTACTTTAGACATACAGCGTGGAAACAGGCCCTTCGGCCAACCGAGTCCACACCGACCAGCGATCCTGGCACATTGACTCTTTACACACAGAGGGACAATTTATTTTTCATTTATACATTTATACCAAGTCAATTAACCGACAAACCTCTACGTATTTGGAGGTTGGGAGGAAACCGAAGATCTCGGAAAACCCACGCAGGTCACGGGAAGAATGTACAAACTCTGTACAGACAAGCACTCATAGTCAGGATCAAACCCAGGTCTCTGGTACTGTGAGGCAGTAGCTCCACCTCTGCGCCACCGTGACGCCCAATGTTTGTTAAGAACATGTTAGTAAAATGGTTTGGATTTTATGTGAAAAGTGAAATAACCATGAATAAATATCACAGAATTAGGCAATGGTTCAATTATACTTTATAGTCACATGTACCTAGGTACAGTGAAATGCTTTGTTTTTTTATGCAACCCGGTAAAATCATCCAGAAGATCTCACCTAGGCAATACACAAGAGTTGCCACGTTTCTGGCTCCGACAGTTACAAAATGAATGTCAAAGGGTTATTAGTGGCGAGCCAGGCCTGCCCAGGGCCCCCTTCGTTATCCACTCTTTTTTTTGCTGTGTGGATGTGATTTTGCTGAAAAATACCTCTTGCTTCATGGGAAGTTGAGAACATTTCAGAATCCAGCTTCCTTTTCAGTTTCTCTTTGGGGGAAAAATGGAGCTCCCTCTACTATTGAACCATGACTTTGAGCACTGGGTAGTTATAGCTAAAACAGAGAAACATCAGGTTTTTATTTGAAACTGATAAATCACTTCCAGTCTCCAGACAAAACCGTGGGTTGAGATTCAGTTGCGTCATTTTCTGCTTCCTTTTAAGAGGCAGTACAAGCACAGCTTCCATTTAACTTTCAGATTTGTAATAGACTTGACCAATGACTTTCTTCCCACCTCAACCTCAGTTCCCTAGAGGGAGAGTCCTGTTCACTGTTTTCAATCTGCAAATCTGCTCACCTGGTACCCATTTTGTACCACATGCAATCACATAAAGCATACTGAATAAAGTGAGCAACTTTTCTATGTTTATGATATAACAATCCAAGTTGTATTATTCTTTAATTGATGAATCTTAGATGTAGATAACTCTTTGGATACTTTAAACATAAGTGACTGTGGGTTATGTGTATGCAACTGATGAAATAGAACCCAGAACATACAATAGTATAGCACAAGAGCAGGCCCTTCAGCCCATAATGTCGGTATCCAAACATTGCGACACTATGCATTTTTTTCAGTGTAGACATTCAATCAGTTCTTCAGGCAGCATCACAAGCAATAACTCAATGGCCACCTGGTGGAACTCAAAATATAAACATATTTTGTTTCATTCTTCTTGAAATAGAAATCTCATCTATAAAAACAATGTTTTTTGTTGTAATATTTCATGCTGTTGTAATATTCTGTACCTTGTGAATTAATAGATGTTATTGTTTTTAAATGGCACATCTATGAATTGCAGGAATGTTTGTTTTACTAGTCCAATGCTTTCGTATGAAACTACACAGAAGCAGGTGAGTGTGAATGTTGCCTGGCTTTCAAACTAGGGATTGACACAAAATACTTGAGTAACTCAGCGGAACAGGCAGCATCACTGCAGAGAGGAACTTTTCGGGTCGAGACTGTCTCAAGAAGGGCCTCGACCCAAAACGTCACCTTCTCTCCAGAGATACTGCCTGTCCTGCTGAGTTACTCCAGTATGTTGTGTCTATCTTTGCTATTAAACAAGGGAAGTTGGTTCAAATTATGTCCTTGTCCTGTGCCTATCATTCATGTGGGATTTTTTTTTGGAAGATTTGGATGGTATGAAGAATTGAGGACACTGAATATATTTGTATCCATTTGCCTTTCTGTATCCTTGAAGCAGATGAGGCCTATTGAGCTCATGAGCTAAAATAGTAAGATTCATCAATAACTTACCAGTTTGAAGTTTGATCTTTATTTTATGAGGAGTTACGATGAGGGATTATGTGAAGAAGACCCCGTCCAGCCGCATGCGCGTCAATCTTCAAAGCAGCGTGTGAAATCACAAATAACAGTAATTGAAGTATAATAGTAAGACCAGAAACCTAGAACTACCAGATAACCTTCGTGAGAGAGGGTGGGAGCGGAGGGCACATAACCCCTCATCGCAACTCCTCATAAAATAAAGATCAATCTTCAAACTGGTAAGTTCTCGTTTAATTTTACCATTTTACTTCGGAGTCACGCGAGGGACTACGTGAAGATTTCAAAGCTCTGTGATTTCATGCCATGAGAAACAAGTCTACACAACCACAACTGCTTCATTGACAGATGAGGGAAACATTCATAATGCATACAGACATGACATAGACTTAAACATGCTGATGCTGTTTAATGAACAAGTAATAATAATAGTAACCCCTCTCATCTGGATGGAAACTATAAATAGAACCTAAAATAGAGTTGGCAAATACCCCTGGTCTGGCAATGGGTTATTATAAAATGTTTGGAAAGTTTGTTCGTTTGACCATGCTTCGGCCGTTAGGATGTGGTCCCGCGGAACGTAAATACCCTTACTGCTGATGTTGTAACAGCCCTGGTGGAGTGCGATTTGGAAAATCAGTATCTACTCCTGCATAAACCAAACCCCGTTTTATCAACTGGAGATGGTCTGAATGGATACCTTTTATAACGTTTTTTGTAACTGACAAGCTAGTTCAGAGCCTCAAAGGCTCTCGGAAACCTTGACATATGTTGTATATGTGTGCCCTCACATAACTGAAGGTCCCTGGGTATGCCATGAACTAGTTTGAAACCCGACTCCCCTTCTGCTCTGCTTAATTAAATCATAAACATAAAATATTATATATTTTATTTACAGTTGTAATCATCTTGTCTCGTCGCAATTATGTAGCGACTGAACCCGTTGCGCTGAAACCAGTGCCATGAGGTTATGAGAGCCGGCCAAAGCTAAGAATGTAGCTGGAGCCCCTTGGTGAAGTAGTGTTAACACAATGTCAATATCCCATATTGTCCTGTACTTGTCCTGGGAGAACTTGTGTTAAAGATATCCTTTACAAACTCGATATCCGGGGGTGAAACTCGACAGAGTGGGTTTCGTTTCCTGCAGCAAACATGATGAGAAAGCACGTTGGGCATAGACAATGGCCCTATAACTCAATTATTGTCAAAAGACCATTTAAAATGAACTCCAAGACATCAGTAATCTGTACCGTATTAAATGTAATATTAGCATTAAACAAAACGCTTCCTATCTCCTGAAGATGAAATGTACTACTTTTTTGGTGCTATTCCAGCACTCTGGAGTGAACACATACATGACAACCGAAGCCGTAGGGCAGTCTATTCAGAATCTGCAAGTCATAAATTGATGTTATCATGCAAAGGCTGGTTTTCCGAGCCACAGGCTGAACCAGCAAAGTTTGTTTAGAATAACCGTATAAGGTTGTATTATTATTCCCGACAAAAGCGGGAATCAAAGCTGCATAGGCCAGTCAGATAGTAGGAAAAACCTTCATGATGACTTTATTTGAAGACCCGACTGATGAGGCAAAATGGAGGAAGACATAACGACCATTCCTCCTCCTTGTAGCGAGAATGTATCTCTCGCCACTGTTATGGCACATATTTTTGCAACTGGTGAATAAGCATGAAAACAACATATCGATATTCGGTGTTCCATTGAACCAGAATTTCATAAATACTGTGTGATTCAACACCCATTCTGTGTTGTCATTAATCTGTACACCAGTGGCAAATGTATTAGATAAACTATTACAGGATATTTTTATTTGATTGCACCCATGTAACTGACATATGTCACCACCATAGTGTACCAACTTGAAGTTGAGCATGCAGATTATGCATATTCGCTCAATCACTCCCCATAGAATGCACCTAGTGTCTATAGATAGTTGATACCAATAACTGAAGAATTGGCAACTCATGCAAATCTCCTCCACCTCCAAACTTTAGAGATGACATTCGCAATTTTCCACGTTAGAGCCTTTAGCATCAGTTTACAATATAATTGGAAAACAATTTACTGACCAAACTACTGGAACCATGCTGAATACTGTTTGTCCATCATTGTGACTTTGGTAGCTTCAGCTGGTAGTTAACGCATAGGTGTGTTAACAATGACCTACGTGGCACTTGAGAGGTTGCCACTTTGCACGATGTCAGTTCTCCCTCTTGCACAGCTGAATCTCAGCTGCTTTATTGGCAATTACTCTTGATAAATAGAAGGCTGTTTTATAAGAACAAGGCTGTTACCGGTTTCTATTAACTCCAATCTCTTGCCCCAGGGCGGAGTCATAGGCTAATCAATAGTTAAAGGTAAATCCCCATGACCAACAAGTCTATTTGGTAACAACTTAAATTTAACTGGATAGAGGAGCCCAATTCTCAAATATAGTTTGAGGCTGAAACAGTTAATTTTAGCAAAATACAGCGTTAAAATATCATCCAGACAAGATATAACGTGATTTTTGAACTGAGTAGTTCCTTTGCAATGCTTTACTGTTATCATTACTGTTATTATTGCCTCATCATAGCAATTTCAAATATCTCCGGTGATCGCTGTAAATATGAAATCAGTTGCTAGTCAGTAACGAAGTTTCCTATTCGGAAAATTTATACTGCATATGCGTGTTAAACAACATTCTCCATCTTTCGGACAAGGTCCCACATAAGAAATTAGTATACAAACTTAAAGCACAAGGCATTGGGGGTTCAGTATTGATGTGGATAGAGAACTGGCTGGCAAACAGGAAGCAAAGAGTAGGAGTAAACGGGTCCTTTTCACAATGGCAGGCAGTGACTAGTGGGGTACCCCAAGGCTCAGTACTGGGACCCCAGCTATTTACAATATATATTAATGATCTGGATGAGGGAATTGAAGGCAATATCTCCAAGTTTGCGGATGACACTAAGCTGGGGGGCAGTGTTAGCTGTGAGGAGGATGCTAGGAGACTGCAGGGTGACTTAGATAGGCTGGGTGAGTGGGCAAATGTTTGGCAGATGCAGTATAATGTGGATAAATGTGAGGTTATCCATTTTGGTGGCAAAAAAACAGGAAAGCAGACTATTATCTAAATGGTGGCCGATTGGGAAAGGGGGAGATGCAGCGAGACCTGGGTGTCATGGTACACCAGTCATTGAAGGTAGGCATGCAGGTGCAGCAGGCAGTAAAGAAAGCGAATAGTATGTTAGCTTTCATTGCAAAAGGATTTGAGTATAGGAGCAGAGAGGTTCTACTGCAGTTGTACAGGGTCTTGGTGAGACCACACCTGGAGTATTGCGTACAGTTTTGGTCTCCAAATCTGAGGAAGGACATTATTGCCATAGAGGGAGTGCAAAGACGGTTCACCAGACTGATTCCTGGGATGTCAGGACTGTCTTATGAAGAAAGACTGGATAGACTTGGTTTATACTCTCTAGAATTTAGAAGATTGAGAGGGGATCTTATAGAAACTTACAAAATTCTTAAGGGGTTGGACAGGCTAGATGCAGGAAGATTGTTCCCGATGTTGGGGAAGTCCAGGACAAGGGGTCACAGCTTAAGGATAAAGGGCAAATCCTTTAAAACCGAGATGAGAAGAACTTTTTTCACGCAGAGAGTGGTGAATCTCTGGAACTCTCTGCCACAGAGGGTAGTTGAGGCCAGTTCATTGGCTATATTTAAGAGGGAGTTAGATGTGGCCCTTGTGGCTAAGGGGATCAGGGGGTATGGAGAGAAGGCAGGTACGGGATACTGAGTTGGATGATCAGCCATGATCATATTGAATGGCGGTGCAGGCTCGAAGGGCCGAATGGCCTACTCCTGCACCTAATTTCTATGTTTCTATGTTTCTATCTTTCATAATGAACAGGCCATGCCTGCCATCATTTTGTGCCTGCCTTGAACAACAACTCTGAACCCCGATCTCCGAACCTGTCTTGAAAGACAATCCTGGCCATAATACTGAGCCTACCTCATAATTCTGAGCCTGCCTCGAAAGACAACTCTGGCCATAATTCTGAGCCTGTCTCAAAAGACAATTCTGGCCACAATTCTGAGCCTGTCTCGAAAGGCAACTCTGCCCATATTTCCGGGCCTGTAACCATATAACCATATAACAATTACAGCACGGAAACAGGCCATCTTGACCCTTCTAGTCCGTGCCAAACACATAATCTCCCCTAGTCCCATATACCTGCGCTCAGCCCATAACCCTCCATTCCTTTCCCATCCATATAACTATCCAATTTATTTTTAAATGATAAAAACGAACCTGCCTCCACCACCTTCACTGGAAGCTCATTCCACACAGCTACCACTCTCTGAGTAAAGAAGTTCCCCCTCATGTTACCCCTAAACTTCAGTCCCTTAATTCTCATGTCATGTCCCCTTGTTTGAATCTTCCCTACTCTCAGTGGGAAAAGCTTTTCCACGTCAACTCTGTCTATCCCTCTCATCATTTAAAAAACCTCTATCAAGTCCCCCCTTAATCTTCTGCGCTCCAAAGAATAAAGCCCTAACTTGTTCAACCTTTCTCTGTAACTTAGTTGCTGAAACCCAGGCAACATTCTAGTAAATCTCCTCTGTACTCTCTCTATTTTGTTGACATCCTTCCTATAATTAGGCGACCAAAATTGTACACTATACTCCAGAATTGGCCTCACCAATGCCTTGTACAATTTTTTTTTTTTTTTTTTTTTTTTTTAAATAATTTTTTTATTGGAGATAGGTACATAATCTATTACATCATTACTGTCTTACATTTTTAAATTGATAATATTGTCAGTTATTATTACATTGTCTCCAATACTTTTTGCATTTTTCTTCGTTTTTTTTTATAACTAGATAGAGCTAAAGGGATAGATGAAATAGAGAGAGAGAAGAAGGAAAAGGAAAGCTAAAATAAAAAAAAAGGAAGAGGAGTGAAAGAGGTAATTGAAGAAGAATGGAAAAAATTTGTTAGAGTTTAAAAACATCATTCGAGATATGTTCGTACATTTCGGAGTATAGCATTTCATCCAATCTTTAGTCCGAGTGCTAGTCAGGTTCCTGTGCTGGACTATTCTGACCCTTTAAGTAATCAATAAATAATCAATTTTAACATTACATCCCAACTTCTATACTCAATGCTCTGATTTATAAAGGCCAGCACACCAAAAGCTTTCTTTACCACCCTATCTACATGAGATTCCACTTTCAGGGAACTGTGCACAGTTATTCCCAGATCCCTCTGATCACCTACATTCTTCAATTCCCTACCATTTACCATGTACGTCCTATTTTGATTTGTCCTGCCAGGATGTAGCACCTCACACTTATCAGCATTAAACTCCATCTGCCATCTTTCAGCCCACTCTTCCAACTGGCATAAATCTCTCTGTAGACTTTGAAACTCTACTTCATTACCCGCAACCCCACCTATCTTAGTATCATCTGCATACTTACTAATCCAATTTACCACACCATCATCCAGATCATTGATGTACATGACAAACAACAGTGGACCCAAAACAGATCCCTGTGGCACCCCACTCGTCACTGGCTCCAACCTGACAAACAACCATCAACCATTACTCTCTGGCATCTCCCATTCAGCCACTGTTGAATCCATCTTGCTACTCCACCATTAATACCCAACCATTGAACCTTCTTAACCAACCTTCCATGAGGAACCTTGTCAAAGGCCTTACTGAAGTCCATATACACAACATCCACTGCTTTACCCTCATCAATTTCCCGAGTAACATCTTCAAAAAATTCAAGAAGATTAGTTAAACATGACCTTCCAGGCACAAATCCATGTTGACTGTTCCTAATCAGACCCTGTTTATCCAGATGCTTATATATATTATATATCTAAGTATTCTTTCCATTAATTTGCCCACCACTGAAGTCAAACTAACAGGTCTATAATTGCCAGGTTTACTCTTAGAACCCTTTTTAAACAATGGAACAACATGCGCAGTACGCCAATCCTCCGGCACTATTCCCGTTTCTAATGACATTTGTAATTGTCATTAGAAACGTCTCGAAGGCAATCCTGTCTCGAAGGCAATCCTGGCCAAAATACTGAACCTGCCTCAAAACCCAATTCCAGACCTGCTTGGAATGCTAGCATAATTCAGTTTTACATGGTTAGATGCCGCTAAGTAGATGACAATGTCTTAACCATTTGTGTATTGTACAACCAAGTGTAAATATTACCAACTTATAATTAGTCCACTTACCCCATGCGTGGAACCTCTGCCCAGCTTTCATGCTGCCACCAGCTTCAGTGAACCACTAATTGCCGATAAAGCCGTGGGGTGCGTTGTTGCCGAAATGATGAAGCTTTGCTCGTTGTTGGTACCTTGATTGGTCCGACAACTTTTGCTTCGTCCTCCAGGTTTTGCCTGTTGAATAGGTCTTACCTGAATAGAAAATTCGGTGGCTGGCTCTAATGTCCCCCTGATAGCGGTGTTCACTGCCGGCACACATGTTTTTTAGAATTTGAAGTCAGTTACATACTGACCATTTGCACTCCCCTCCTCAAAGAGGGCGAATCGTAGGCAGCCCTGAACAGGCCCCAGACACCTGCGCTGATATGGCCCTTCCACCGGGCCTACACCAGGATGGAACACTTCTCTTGGGATGGCAAACCCTGCTGCCAGGAATGGTACCTCTGACACGTGCCCTTCATCCCTTGGGGTATGCTCCACGGCTATACCCTCAGATTCGGCGTCAGATTTATACTGACCCAGCATTCTCTCCTCCTCCAAGAGGGAGACATGAAGCAGCCCTGTCCCAGGCGCTGCTGGCGTGGGCTCTCCCATAGTCCGGCGCTGCCACAGACTCAGCGTCAGATTTATACTGACCCAGCATGCTCTCCTCCTCCAAGAGGGAGACCTTAAGCAGCCCTATCCCAGGTGCTGCTGGCGCGGGCTCTCCCATAGGCTGGCGCTGACACAACTCCTGCTGTTGGAGTGTATCTAGGTGGAGCATCCTCTCCATTAGGAGCTCCATCCTGGACAACTGTCAAAAAATATATTATTTATTACCGGAGGGGACCCTCCCGCCCCGACTCGTCCGAGTTCATAGGGCTGACCGATTTATTATTGGTTTTACCCCATGTCCTGGGTACCACTGTGGTCTGGGAGCTGCTATCAGCGACTCTGGTGGTGATGACGCGTTCCTCCTGGAATTAACCCTCCATGGGAACCACAGCAGACTCCCCTCCTTTCTGGAAGCCACTGACCGCATTGTCAGTGACTGAGATCGCGAACACATCATACGCCGGCTACCCGCTTCCGCGGTCGGAACCGGGGTTTCCCCACAGCTCATAGCCGATTTCCCTCGCCGGCTTCGCGACAATATCCAGCAGGAAAAATTCCTGCAAAAATCAGAACCTGGTAAGATAATACAAAACTTACCTGAAGGTTTAAACTTAACGCTGGAGGAGCGCTGCACATCCTAACTGGTCGCTGCACCATGTGGCTGACGTAATGACGTGCATGCGGCTGGACGGGGTCTTCTTCACGTAGTCGCTCACGTGACTCCGAAGTAAAACAAAAAGTTGAAGACTATTTGGAATCTGCAATAGAAATTCTCATCTAAAATGATTTTGGGAAAGCACATTTGAAAGTTTAGGAAACTGTGTGGGCGCACATAAGTTATTTTTATTTCTCCTATTGCAGCTTTTAGATGGAAGTGGAATAATTTTTGGAATCAAGCTGCTGGATTCATTGAGGCATTTAACATTCAAACCAATTTCTCATTGTATGAGGCTTTCTCCCAAGTAAAATATCATCTATCTATCTATCTATCTATCTATCTATCTATCTATCTATCTATCTATCTATCTATCTTGTATTAAAACTGTGTGCCTGCCGGAGTCCGGCATCCGTCCGGCTCCGGCTGCCTTTCTTCCTTTGATTCCTTGCTACGCCGAAACCAGACGAGGAATCACCGAGATCTTTGCCATTTCGGTAGAGATTTCACTTTTCTTTCAAAGTATCCGCTCCTGATTACATTTCGTCGTGTTTATGCACACATTTTTAATCAAATCCTTCTCCCCCCCCCCCCCCCCAATATTAAAAAAAAAAACTGGCTTCTCACCCATAGAAGCAGCCCCAGCCCCAGCCCCAGGTGAACGTTCCATTGTGTAATGTCACAATGCCCAATGTTCACATATGTCCAATCGGAATGGATTCATTTACATATGCCTTTGCAGGAGCCCGAGACCCCGGTGAACGTTCCATCGTGTGATGTCACAATGCCCAATGCTCAAAGACATTCTTGCCATAGAGGGAGTACAGAGAAGGTTCGGATACCAGACTGATTCCTGGGATGTCAGGACTTTCATATGAAGAAAGACTGGATAGACTCGGCTTGTACTCGCTAGATTTTAGAAGATTGAGGGGGTATCTTATAGAAACTTTCAAAATTCTTAAGGGGTTGTACAGGCTAGATGCAGGAAGATTGTTCCCGATGTTGGGTAAGTCCAGAACAAGGGGTCACAGTTTAAGGATAACGGGGAAATCTTTTAGGACCGAGATGAGAAAAACATTTTTCACACAGAGAGTGGTGAATCTCTGGAATTCTCTGCCACAGAAGGTAGTACCCCTACCCCACTCTACTTTCCCTCCCAAATCTCTCCAGTTTCCTCCTCCTCCTCTCCCCTCCCTCCCTTCTTCTCACCCTCCCCTCGCCCCACCCCGTCCCCCCCCCCCCCCCCCCCCCTGTGTGTTTGGGGGATGGTTAGCGTGAGTGTAATGCCGCAGCCCCCCTCCCCCCACCCCCACAAACGCACGTTGGGAAAACAGACCCAGCGGGTCTGCACTTGGTCTAGTTATTTTTCACACAGAGAGTGGTGAATCTCTGGAATTCACTGCCACAGAAGGTAGTTGATGCCTGTTTCACCACTCACCCAACCCCTCCCTTCCCACTCTTCCACTTCTCTCCTCCACTCTCTCCCCCCCCACTTTCCCCTCTCTCCCCCCCCCCCCATCTCCCCCTCCTTCCCTCCCCTCCCCCCATCCCCCCCCCCCCCACATCTCTCTCCCCACCCCCCCCTCTCTCACCCCCCTACCCCCCTCGCTCTCCTTTCCCTCCAAATCTGTCCCGTTTCCTCCTCCTCCTCCCTCCCCTCTTCATACCCCCCCCTCCCCCCACCTGTGTGTTTGGGGGGTGGTTTAATGTGAGTGTGATGCCGCTGCCCCCCCCCCCCCCCCCCCCCCCCCCCCGCAATGCCGTTGGGGAAACAGACCCACCGGGTCTGCACTTGGTCTAGCTTTTGGTTTTTAATTAAATCAATGTACATATAGATCTTAAAGTTCCAATTTCTGTAACTAATCTGGTAAATTTTGAAAGATTTTTTTCTTTTATCTTTAGTTGTTGATGTCAATGAGTTTTGTTCCATCCAAAGCGTAGAGTCAAGATGTAAGACAAGTCTGGGTTATCCTTGTTGTTTCCCATGGGACTTGGTTCCAATGCATCGGGAACATTGAATAGAGAAATTGAAACTGGAGCACCCTGCCACCTGTGCTTGTGTTACCATCGCACAAAGATAACCAGATTAGAAATGTTTTCAATGACGGGTATCACAAAGTGCACGACAATGTAAACAATCAGCCATTTAAGGAAAACTATGCAGGAAAACATAATGATGACAGACACAAAAGGCTGAAGTAACTCAGCAGCTAACTCAGCAGATACTGCAGGATATGCTGGACCCGTCTCTACATCCTGCAGGGCAAGGTAGCATACCCTGCAGCAAGGTAGCAAGTCCAGCATACCCTGCAGCATCTTCAGAGATGCTGTCTGACTGAGTTACTCCAGCCTTTTGTGTCTGTCTTTGGTTTAAACCAGCATCTGCAGTTCCTCCCTAACACGTATCATAATGATGCCCTTTTTAAAAAAAAATTCTGCTCTTGTTTTCTGCTACCTTGCCCTGCAGGATGTAGAAATGGGTCCAGCATACCCTGCAGTGATTGTAGAGCCAGTTCTCAGTGCCAGGCTTGACCAGGGCTACGCTGCGCAGATACTAGTTTACGACGATGAGACTTACTTGATGCAAGATGTGGCTGAGGAACAGGAGATTGAGACGGACTCTGCAGAAATGGGTAAGAACCGTACTGGGTCGGGGGGGGTGGGGGTGGGTGACAACAGAAATATTGTGCGATTCATTCCAGAAGTCCACTCACTCCAGCACAACGCCACAACTGGAGGGCACGCACATTGGAAGTTTTACACAAGTTTTAATAGCAGATAGTAGGAAATTGTTGAAAATTATTAGAAATTGTTGGAAATGATGCACGATTGCACATATAAAATGAGCAAATGTTTTGAAAAATATTTTCTGTTCTACTTCTATACAACATTAAATGTAGCTATGCAGCCCATCTCATGTACACCCGCCCCTAGAGCAGTCACATTCACTCCACCCCCCCCCCCCCCCCCCCCCCCCACTTACTTACTTCTAACTTGGTCCCTAACAATTGTCCATGAACTCGATCCTGGTTTTCCAACCACCACCTACACTCAAGATTATTTACAACCGCCAGTTCACCAGCACATCTTTGAGAAGTGGGAGGAGATGGAAGTATCCTGCAGGAAACCCATAAGTTCACAGGGAGAGCATGCAAACCGCGCACAGATAGCACAGGAGGTCAAGAGATCACAACGAGGCATCAACACTGTGTCATTATGGTGCTCAAATCTAGAATTGTTATGTTCCTATATTCTATATTCCTATGTTAAAGATGGGTGTCAGTGAGATTGACTGCCATTGCTGCTCTGCATTTGCCTGGTCGAAGGTAAGTGAATGAATAACTCAAGGTTCTTTTTGAAATGTCTCCCAATGTGTGGGGGTGAACGTCTGCCTTCGTCTATAGTTTCCATAAGGAAGGCTATGATCAAGAACAATGTTAAGCCATATACATATACAGTTGCTATTCAGGAGTGAGTGTGCAAGCCACCAACTTGTGGGATCTCAATATGCAGTAAAGCTCCGTTCATTTTAACAATGTTACAAAATTTTGAGATTTAAAAAATCAAGTCTGTAATTTATCCCATCAGATAAAGCATAAAAAGGAGTTTAATTTGACACTTAATTCACTTTCATATCTTCAGTATTAAAAAGGTTATGGCCATTAGCATATTGTTCCCTATTGCTTTTCCATCGACTTAACTCAAAAGCTGTGATCGAGGACAGTCAAAAGCCCATAACTTTCTTAAAAATTAAGAGAACTGAAAGAAATTTTCAATTGTAGATTGAAGCATTCTGAAACAAATATGAAACAATCTTACTTAGATGACTCAAAATTAAAGCATATAATTAGTTAGTTACCTAATTGTAGCTAATTACAAAATTCAATTACTAGATCTAAACATCTATCAATTTCTTAAGAATAGATTAACATTTTTAAATAGCCTGTGTCCAATTAACTTTCACACAAGAATTTGCAATATAACATAATTTTAAAATCTCATTGTCATGGATTTATAGGCCAAATGGAAGGAATTTAGTGTTTAATACCTGTAAATTAATGGCCATTTAAATCATCTTACGAGTGGGTTTTTCTGGAACGCGATCATTTGGAACGTTGCCGTGAATTTAAACTCCATATCGGCAGGAAAAATACTGCCGGTTCGTATGAGGAACAAAATCACCGTTTCGCAACGTATAATGTGAATTAAAGGCATCTTAAGGAGCACTTTTATACATAAAATAAACGGCTTTCCTTTACCTGTCCCGTACCTGAAATCCGTCCCCGTTGACGGCTATAGAAGCTGATTTTAAAATTACTCCAGCGCTGAACTTGTCGGGCCGTCGGAACAATTCTTCAGCAAAAGCTTTGCACTCCAACAATATATAATCCAGGACAAGGTAGGAAAGAAATGCGTTTTAACCCCGCCCCCCCCCCCCCCCTCATAGGCGCCAAAATCGCGCTCACGGCCAGTGGCAGAACTGCAGCGCCGTTGAAGGTAAGTTTTGTAACATACCTATTCATTTGTCATCCGATCATTTGGAAATCCAGATGGCCTGACATCTGGCTTTCCCATTAGGTTTCAGTGTGAGGCCAGATCTGGTGGCCTGGAATGCCACCTGGGCCAGGATTTGGGCTGTGGATCTGATGTGGCCAGGATGTGGAGTGTGATTAGGAGTAGATATGCACCCAGAGGGAGGATCCTGAAGAACTTGCATATTTCAAGTTGTTGGGTTTTCTGGAAAGTTTACCGTATTTGGGTAACCTCCATCATTCTTGGAAATCTGCTAATCTAGCACTACCAAAATCTTCGGGTCCTGAATTACCAGAGTTTTACCGTATTTTATGTGGATTTTCTCCACTCCCACAAGGTCTCATTTGCTTGGCAAGAATTGTGGGTGGTTTTTTTTCCCCCTCTGGGACCCAGTAAAATGAATTTAATCTTTGAAAGGTCAGAAGATTACATCAGTGTGGAATGCACTCCCACGGAGATTGATCATAAATGCAGCAAAATACAGGTGCACAACCTTTTAACCGACGATCCAAATAACGAAAACCTCCGAATAGCGACATTTTTTCAGTCCTTGAAGAAAGGTCCTTGAAAACGTTCACCGAGGGCGGCCCGCATAGGTGACAGCGGAACCTCCGGTCGGTCCTCGAAGAAAGTGGAATTAAATCCCCATTCATAAAAGAGAAGGTGAGGGTATATTGCGCGGGAGGGTTAATAATTGACAATCTGCTGCTGCCTGCCTGCTGAGTTAAAAAGTTCCCACAGTAGACTCACGATACACAGTGTATCGTGAGTCTTGCGTGGGAACTTTTTAACTCAGCGGGCAGGCAGCAGCAAATTGTCGCTCCCTTCAGTTTCACCCCACCTACACCCCTCTGCTTCCCGGCCATGTGTGTGACCCCTTCCCTCCCCTCTCCAGCTCCCCGCGCATTGCACCGGCGCGGGGGCTTTGCACTGTCTTCACGTTGGAGCCAGTGCCAGTCACCGGATACGTCAGGACCAACGGGAACACCGACCCCCAGGCCCACTGCAAGCACGGAGATCCCAGAGACCCACAGCCAGCAGCAGCCCAGCCCCGTTCCAATTCCAGAGGAACACGCTCCCCATAGGGACAGAAGCTGATGGCTCGGGCTGTGACGCCTCCGGCCACCCCCCTGTACAGGAGCTGAGACTGGGAACTGTGGGGTTGTTTGCAGTTGCAGAGGGAGGGGGCAAGGGCGGTACAGTTCCCAGTCTCAGCTCCATTCCAGGGGGGTGACCGGAGACGTCAGGACCAACGGGACACCGACTGCAAGCACGGAGATCCCATAGACTCACAGCCAGCAGCAACTCTAGCCCAGCCCCGCTCCAACTCCAGAGGAACCCGGGTTGCGGATGAGGGGGCGCAGCTCGGGCTGTGGGCGAACTGCCACTTGTTGCCGTAGCGGCCCATCGGGGAGCGGATTCCTCTGGAGTTGGAGGGACAGGGAGACACAGCGGCTTTTGAGAATGGTGGGCAATCACTTCCAAAGTTCTGCCCACACAGTCAGTACACCTCTCCTACACTTGTCTCCCGCACTAAGATCATCTCGCAGAGAATGATCCCAGCCTAACCCTCCCTATTCTCTCCTATTCTGCAAGAAAAAACTACATTGAAGACTCAAACTCGCGATCGAGTAACTGCCGGGATCGAGGCGCAAACTCGCGACCTTGCGGATACGAGCCGAGCACTCTACCACTGCGCCAGTCGTTAAAATCTACGCTAAAAATCTTCCATTCCGAAAGCCGAAAAATTCTGAATTACGAAAAGTGTCTGGTCCCAAGGCTTTCGGATAAAAGGTTGTGCACCTATACTACAATATACTTTACAGAGTGAATTATCGGATCAGCATTATAATC
Source organism: Leucoraja erinaceus (assembly GCF_028641065.1). Taxonomy (NCBI): domain Eukaryota; kingdom Metazoa; phylum Chordata; class Chondrichthyes; order Rajiformes; family Rajidae; genus Leucoraja; species Leucoraja erinaceus. Next base: position 15,994 of record NW_026575284.1, on the reverse strand, counting down.
ATTGTTTCACAGCTTGGAAATATTGAGCTGTAACTGACATAGCTTTATGAACACTGATGCTATTATTAAGAAAGCACATCAGCGCCTCTACTTCCTGAGAAGATTACGGAGAGTCGTTTTGCCAAGGAAGACTCTCTCTAACTTCTGCAGGTGCACAGTAGAGAGCATGCTGACCGGTTGCATCGTGGCTTGGTTCGGCAACTTGAGCGCCCTGGAGAGGAAAAGACTACAAAAAGTAGTAAACACTGCCCAGTCCATCATCGGCTCTGACCTCCCTTCCATCGAGGGGATCTACCGCAGTCGCTGCCTCTAAAAGGCTGGCAGCATCATTAAGGACCCACACCATCCTGGCCACACACTCATCACCCCGCCACCTTCAGGTAGAAGGTACAGGAGCCTGAAGACTGCAACGACCAGGTTCAGGATTAGCTACCTCCCCACAGCCATCAGGTTATTAAACTTGGCTCGGACAAAACTCTGAACATTAACAACCCATTATCTGTTATTTGCACTTTATCAGTTTATTTATTCATGTGTGTATATATTTATACAATGGTATATGGACACACTGGTCTGTTCTGTAGTCATGCCTACTATGTTCTCTTGTGCTGAAGCAAAGCAAGAATTTCATTGTCCTATCAGGGACACATGACAATAAACTCTCTTGAATCTTGAATGAACATCACTGATGCACAAATTCCCAATGTATAACTGTAGTGACATGTTGATTGTAAACTGTCCAGACACCAAACAAAAAGGGATATTTGTCAATGTGCATAAGCTGCCTGTTGTTCCCTTTCTGTGCATTATTAACCCTTTTCATCAATTTACCTCTAGTGAAATATTCCATTTGTTCTCGTATTATTTACCATAATAACGGCAAAGCTTGATTAACCATCCTGGCACTTTTTTTCTTGTTTATATTTGTTTCCAGATATAACTATACATTCATTGGTACAATTGCAAATACATCCTCCTTTTTCTATGTAGTTTGGTATTATTGCATTGAAATATTAAAAATATTAATTGCAAGTTAATCGTATTTTTAAACAATAGTGGAATCCCAATATTTTTGGATGGTCCATTGGAAAAATGTTTGCCTTTATAATCTCTTTTAACGCAGCATAAAAATCATCCTATGATATAAATCCCTTAGTATTACAGCACTTTGATCATTGGATTCTTCAAATAATTCATATCTTCCAGTCTATCTTGTTGTGGCCTGTACACTTTTTTGTCTGCATTTCTTTTGTTGCTGTAACACTATATTTTGTTCTGTTTATTTTTTCTTTTGCACTATTTGATGTATTCATGTTTGGTATGATTTACCTGGATGGCATGCAAAATAAAAATGTTCACTGTGTCTCGGTACACATGACAATAATCAATGACAATACTCACCTCTCGTGTGACCCCAGTTTTCTTTGTCTCACTATTGGTAACTGTGTGGTCCTTCAGCAAATAGCTTGATTACATTCACTTGTTAAGCTTACACCATAAGGATAGATTTTGGAGACACAAGGAACTGCAGATGCCGGAATCTTGTATAGAACACGAAGTGCTGGAGGATCTCAGTTGGCTAGGCAGCATATTTGGAGATCATGAATTGCCGATGTTTTGGGTGGGGACCCTTCAGACTGGATAGACTTTGTTTGGATGAGAGACTTAAGTGCCTGATGCTGGTCAAAATTCTTGCCAAATTCATAACTCCAGGATGTCAGGTGAAGATAGATACAAAATGCTGAAGAAACACAGCAGGTCAAGCAGCATCGCTGGAGAAAAGGAATAGATGACGTTTTGGGTCATGACTCTTCTTCAGTCCCTCGACCCGAAACGTCACCTATTCTTTTCTTCAGAGATGCTGCCTGTCCTGCCGTGTTACTCCAGGTGAACCATGCTAGACCACATCACCAGAGGTTTAATGTTGTTTGTAACTGAACCTGAAGCACTTAACAGTGGAAGTTCTAGCTCAATCTTGGGGCTTTATTTTAGAGTATAAGGGAGGCAGGAATGTGCTGTCTCACAAGTCAGTGAATATGCTTGCCATAGCCAGTAAGAAAAATTGAATCTGGCAACCAAGAAAGATTCTGCCTGAAATCCTTATTTTAGTGATACGGCATAGAAACGGGCCCTTCGGCCCACTGAGTCCACGCCAACCATCGATCACCCGTTCACACTAGTTCTATGCTATCCTACTTTCCCATCTACCTTCTGCACACCAGGGGCAATTTTTATTGGCCAGTTAACCTACAAAACCACACGTCTTTGGGATGTAGGAGGAAACCGAAGCACCCGGAGAAAACCCAGGCGGTCACAAGGAGAATGTGAAAAACTCCACACAGACAGCACTTGGGATCAGGATGGAAGTCGGGTCTCTGGTGATGTGAGGGTAGTGCAGCTTCACCAGCTGCACCACTGTTGGTAGATGTCGTCCCCTCTGCCAGTGTGCTAGCTGCTGTGCTAGCCAGTTTTGCCTCAATGTTGAATCGGGGAGTGGAGCTCAGTTGCATAGCTGTGCAGTGTAAGGTGACTGCTTTTCTCCTGCTTCATGGCGTCACGGCTTGGGTTCTGCATGAGGTAGAGAACAGAGCTCCAGCTACCTGTTTCGTAAGAGCCTCGTACAGCACCATAGGAGTTCAGTGCATCTGAGCAAGCCGACTGTTTCATTCAGTTGTCAAATTGCCTTTTCAAGGATGCTGGGTTTTACAAATGCCATCAGCATTAAGTAGGTTGGGTAAAAACCCAATGTCAACCCAATAACTTGAGTACATTTTACTGTAGGGTATGAGCAACACATTGGATGACTTAAAGTGCACTGAATTTGATTAATAATTAATCAAAAGTGTTTATTGTTATATGTCCCAGATAGAACAATGAAATTCTTACTTGCTGCAGCACAACAGAACATGCAAACATAGTATGAAATGATAAATGAGAGAGAGAAAAGAAAAGCACAGTGTGTGTGTATATATACACGCATACTCATGACATACCTAGTTTTTAATATATATATATATATACTAGACCAAGTGAGGACCCGTTGGGTCTGTTCCCCCAACGTGTGGTTGTGGGGGGGGGGGGGAAGGCGGCATGCAGCGTCACACACTAACTACCCCCCCCCCCCCCCCCTCCTGCACTCACGCTAATGGAGGGGAGGAGGGGGGAGAGAGAGAGAGAGAGAAAGAGAGAGAGAGAGAGAGAGGGGGGGGAGGGGGAAAGGGGAGGAGCGGGAGAGGGGGGAGGAGGGGGGGGAGGGAGGAGAGGAGGGAGGAGAGAGGAGAGGGGAGAGCAGAGGGGGGAGAGCAGAGGACGGGGAGAGAGGAGAGGACGGGAGGGGAGAGAGAGGGGGGGGGGGAAAGGGGGGGGGGGGGGGGGAGAGGGGGGGGGGGAGGGGGAGAGAGGGAGGGGGGGGGGGGGGGGGGGGAGAGAGGGGGGGAGGGGGAAGGGGGGGGGGGGGGGAGAGAGATAGTGCCTTTTTACTTCAACCCAAACCC
>NW_026575284.1:0-5000 GCF_028641065.1 Leucoraja erinaceus | reverse complement strand
GACCTGGAGACTTATACACTTTTATATTTTTCAAAAGTGTCAGTACTTCCTCTTCTTTGAATCTCATAGTTTCCATAGCTACTCTACTAGTTTCCCTTACCTCACATAATTCAATATCCTTCTCCTTGGTGAATACCGAAGAAAAGACATTGTTCAATATCTCCCTCATCTCTTTTGGTTCTGCAGATAGCTGTCCACTCTGTCTCTCTAATGGACCAATGTTATCCCTCGTTATCCTTTTGCTATTAATATAGCTGTAGAAACCCTTTGGATTTACTTTTACCTTACTTGCCAAAGCAACCTCATGTCTTCTTTTAGCTTTTCTAATTTCTTTCTTAAGATTCTTTTTACATTCTTTATACTTCTCAAGCACCTCATTTACTCCATGCTGCCTATAATTATTGTAGATCTCTCTCTTTTTCCAAACCAAGTGTTCAATTTCGGTTGAAAACCATGGCTCTTTCCAATTTTTACTCTTTCCTTTCAACCGAACAGGGACATAAAGATTCTGTACTTTTAAAATGTCACCTTTAAATGTCCTCCATTTCTCTTCTACATCCTTCCCATAAAACAAAATGTCCCAATTCACTCCTTTTAAATCCTTTCGCATCTCCTCAAAGTTAGCTTTTCTTGAATCAAAAATCTCATCCCTTGGTCCAGTTCTGACCCTCTCCATAATTATATTGAAACTAATGGTATTGTGATCACTGGACCCAAAGTGCTCCCCAACACATAACTCCGCCACCTGATCTGTCTCATTTCCTAACAGGAGGTCCAGCACCGCCCCTTCTCTTGTAGGTACCTCTATGTATTGCTGCAAAAAACTATCCTGCACACATTTTACAAACTCCAAACTATCCAGACCTTTTACAGAATGTGTTTCCCAGTCTATGTGTGGAAAATTGAAATCTCCCACAATCACTACCTTGTGCTTACTACTAATATCTGCTATCTTCTTACATATTTGCTCTTCCAATTCTTGCGCCCCATTAGGCGGTCTATAATACACCCTTATAAATGTTGCTACACCTTTCCCATTTCTCAGTTCCACCCTAATAGCCTCCAATCTATCCTGCCAAAGCACCGCTGTAATATCTTCCCTGACAAGCAATGCACCTCCACCTCTTGCCCCTCCAATTCTATCGCACCTGAAGGAACAAAATCCTGGAATATTTAGTTTTCAATCACAGCCATCCTGCAACCATGTTTCACTAATCGCCACAACATCATGCTTCCAGGTGTCATTCAAGGCTCCATGCTCATCCACCTTTCTTACAATGCTCCTAGCATTAAAATATACACATTTAAGAAACCCACCACCTCTTATTCTCTGTTTATTATCTTTTTCTTCTTTCTCCCTACATGTTGGGTCTGAGTGCTTACCTTCTCTGCCTTCTGCCTCACACACTGTCTACTAGCTTTCTCTATTTGAGTCGCTCCCCCCATGTGTGTATATATATATGTGTGTGTATGTATATATTTATGTGCCTATGTGTGTATGTATATATATACACTAGACCACGTGCAGACCCGTGCTGTTGTGGGGGGGAGAGGCGGCACACAGCGTCACACACACTAACTATCCCCCCCCCCCGCACTCACGCTAATTATCCCCTTGATATTATATTAATATTATTCATTTTCTCCTTTTACCCCATAACCACCCTATCTACTGACGCATAGCCCCCAACTTGCAGCCACATCTAGAGAAGGGGGGTGGGTGGGGTAGAGAGTGAGGGCAGAGAGAGAAGGGCAGAGGCAGAGAGAGAGTCAGAGACACAGAGAGAGGGGCAAGAGGGATAGGGGGTGGAGAGGAGGAGAAGAGGGAGGGTGGGTGAGGGGGGAAAGGTGGTGGAGGAGGGGAGGAGAGAGAGGGTGAGAGTGAGGAGGAGAGAGAGGGGGGTGCTGAGAGGGGGGTAAGGTGGGGAGCAGGGAGGGGGAGGGAGGGGGGATGGTGGAGGGAAGAGGGGTAGGGGGTGTGGGGGGGGGTTTAGGGGGAGGGAGGGAGGGTGGGGGAGAGGGGAGGGGGGAGAAGAGGGGGTGTGCTGAGAGGGGAGGGGGATAGGTGCGGAGCAGGGAGGGGGAGGGAGGGTGGAGGGAAGGGGGGTAGGAGTGTGGAGGGGAGGGGGTTTAGGGGAGGAATGGTGGGGGAGGGGGGGGGGCGAGAAAAAAGAGGGAGAGAGAGGGGAGAGGAGGGGGAGGGGGAGGGGGGAGAGAGGAGAGGGGAGGGGGGAGAGGAGAGGGGGGGAAGGAGAGGGGGGGAAGGAGAGGGGGGGAAGGAGAGGGGGGGAGGAGAGGGGGGGAGGGAGAGGGGGGCGAGGAGGGGGGGGGAGAGGAGAGGGGTGGGGTGGAGAGGGGGGAGAGGGGGAGAGGAGAGGAGGGGTGAGGCGGGGAGAGGAGAGGAGGGGAGAGGGGAGGAGAGGAGAGGAGAAAGGAGGGGAGGGGGGGGGAGGAGAGTAGAGGAGAGGGGGGGAGAGGGGGGGGCGAGAGAGGGGGGGGAGGAGAGGGGGGGGGGGGGAGAGGAAATGGGGGAGAACCTAAAAAACATTTTAGAACCAAAAAAGACATTCTGCAAGCATTGTAGAACCAAAAGAGACACTTTTTGCAAACATTTTAGAACCAATAAACACTTTTTGCAAACATTTTAGAACCAATAGGCACATTCTGCAAGCGTTTTAGAACCACTAAGGACACTTACATTTGAGTAGACATGTGTTCAGTGTTATTCACAGCTCAGCAAAACGTGACCCTCGGCTCTCCTCCAGCTTGCAGACACTGATTGAGGCACACCACTTCCTGGTTTTATAGTCCCTCCCCCTGCCGCCAGCAGGGGCAGCAGAGAGAATGGGGAATTTTGTAAAATCATTAATATCTCTGTCATTTTTCATCGATGGGAAAAATCCTCGGCACACATATGGCGGATGGGGGCTCTGAGCAAGGTGGCCAAAAATGACGGCCGTAGGTGGCGGCGTTCCCTTGGAAGTCGCAGCACAGATGGTCAAAACCGGTCAAGAACAGACTTTTAGTAATGTGTGTGCATGTATATATATGTGTGTGTGTATGTATATATAACCATGTAACCATATAACAATTACAGCACGGAAACAGGCCATCTCGACCCTTCTAGTCCGTGCCAAACACGTATTCTCCCCTAGTCCCATATACCTGCGCTCAGACCATAACCCTCCATTCCTTTCTCGTCCATATAACTATCCAATTTATTTTTAAATGATAAAAACGAACCTGCCTCCACAACCTTCACTGGAAGCTCATTCCACACAGCCACCACTCTCTGAGTAAAGAAGTTCCCCCTCATGTTACCCCTAAACTTCTGTCCCTTAATTCTCAAGTCATGTCCCCTTGTTTGCATCTTCCCTCCTCTCAGTGGGAAAAGCTTATCCACGTCAACTCTGTCTATCCCTCTCATCATTTTAAAGACCTCTATCAAGTCCCCCCTTAACCTTCTGCGCTCCAATGAATAAAGCCCTAACTTGTTCAACCTTTCTCTGTAACTTAGTTGCTGAAACCCAGGCAACATTCCAGTAAATCTCCTCTGTACTCTCTCTATTTTGTTGACATCCTTCCTATAATTAGGCGACCAAAATTGTACCCCATACTCCAGAACTGGCCTCACCAATGCCTTGTACAATTTTAACATTACATCCCAACTTCTATACTCAATGCTCTGATTTATAAAGGCCAGCATATATGTATATGTGTATATATATATGTGTGTATGTATATATATGTGTGTATGTATATATATGTGTGTATGTGTATCTATATTACTAAATGTCTGTTCTCTATCTCTATCTCTCTATCTCTCTGTCTGTCTATCTATCTATTTATCTTCTATAATATATTAAAACTCTGTGGCTGGATGTGTGTGTTTCTGCCTGACTTGTGGTTGCCAGCCTTTGATTCATTGCTACGCCAACACCAGACGCAGAAACGCCAAGATTTTTTCCATTTCGGTAAAGATTTCACTTTTCATTCCAAGAAAAAACATGCTCACGTTTCCAACGGAATTGACCCATTTAATCATGCCTTTGAACCAGCACAACCCCAGCCCGTCGCCCGCCGCTGTGTGTAAGGCATCATGCACGGTGGGGATAGAGAAAGCGGAATTAGGGGGAGATAGGGAATGAGGAACAGATGGATGGGACATACCCCTCCGCCTTAAACGGTCTCCACCACCAAATTCTCCCCGATCTCCCCCACCCATCTCCATCTCAAACTGTACCAATTCCTCCCGTACCCCATCTAACTCACCTCCCATACACCGCCTCGAACCTAACAACATACCGATCGCCCCCGACCACGCTATCCTGCCCCCCCCTATCCATATCCGACCCTCTCAATCTACCTCCTCCACCCATCTCACCCCTCTCCCTCTTTATAACCTCCTCCAAACAATCCATTCTCTCCCCATCCCGCCTCTCTAACTCACTTCCCTGCCTCTTTCCCCCCGCCCCGTTCACCCTACCCTCTGTCTCTTGCAACACGCCTCCCCACTCTGCCAATTCTCTCCCCTTATACCACCCCTATCCCTCCCCACACAGAGAAACATAGGAAACATGAAATTAGGGCAGGAGTAGGCCATCGGCCCCTCGGCGCTGCACCGCCATTTCAATATGATCATGGAGCTGGATTCATCCAACGCAGGATCCCGACCTGCCTTCCTCCCATACCCCCGGTCCCTTAGCCACAAAGGGCCACATCTACCCCGCTTAAAATATAGACAATGAGAATGGCCAACTACCCTCTGTGGCAGAGAGTTCCAGAGATTCACCACTCTCGGACGGGTGAAAAAAACAATGAAAAAAAAGTTAGTCTCATCTAGGTTGAAAGGATTTGCCCTTATCCTTAGCTGTGACCCCTTGTCCTGGACTTACCCCACATCGGGAACAATCTTCCTGCATCTAGACTGTCAACCCCTTAAGATTTTGTAAGTTTCTATAGATCCACTCTCAATCTTCCTAAATTTAGAGAGTATAAAC
>NW_026575283.1:0-56515 GCF_028641065.1 Leucoraja erinaceus | reverse complement strand
CTTTGGTCTGCCCGAGCGTTGCTCACCACCCAGCAGAGCGAGATGTCCGTCAGGGAATGTTGCCGACTGGCCCACTGCAGACTGCAGGAGTACGTGCTAAGGGACTCGCTGAAGCTTGGTGCAGCCAACGCCAAGGCTCGGTGGGGGAGGACCACAGTCTAGGGTCCTTCCGCTGCTGGACATGGGGGGCACGGTATGGTGGAGACGCCCCTCAAATTAAATTAAGGGAAGGTATCCCACGCCAGGGGGCCACAGAGTGGCACGGGTGGGGGACTGTTTGGTGAAATTTGAAAAATGTAAAAAAATTGTACTGAAAAAACTTGTATAGTCTCCGAAAATGTCGGATGAATTTTGTTTGTTTGAATGGTTCAGGAATTGTATATATTTATCAATGAATAAAGTCTATTTTGAAATTTAAAAAAAAAAAAAATCTGTTCTTATCAGTTTAATATCTGATACGTCCCTTATCTAGGGACCATATATTAAATTGATTTTTGGAACAGGGAGATGGAATAGGGGCTTGCTCCGTCCACTCCACGCATCGACCCAGTATTGCAGTGCCTCTGGGAACGGTGCACTTCCCTTTTGGGAGATTTTCAAAGTTCAAAAGAAAAGACAAAAATTCCTCCTCACACTTGCTCAAAAGCTGCGTGTCTGCCTGCTGCCCTCTCTCACTCTGCGTCTGTGTGCGTGCGTGTCTGTGTTGACGGACTGCTCAAGTCAAATGCTCAAGTCAACCTTCCTTTATTTCACCAGTGGATACTTTCAAGGGAAAAAGAGGACGCATTTCAACCCAAACTTCCTGAAGGAGAAAAAAATCTTCAGCAAATTCTTCAAAGTCACAATTGTCGGCTCTGCCAATCAAGTCGCCACAATCGGGGTGATGTTGGTCTGAAGAGATGAGACTGAGCTGCACGTCAACCACAGCGAGTACCACACCGCTAAGGTAGGACTCACTGACTCTGACGGGGGCAGGGGTGAATTTAGCACCATTGAGCAGCCGGAGGGCCAGCCATGGTTTGGTCAATGTGGCGGACCCGTCCCCCCGACAGAAGCCCTGACCGCACGTTCTGGGAGCGTGGTCTGGAGGGCGGCCGGCGCACTGCGCTGTCGGCTGTGTATTGGCAAGGCCTCTGTCTGTCTGTCTGTCTGTCTGTCTGTCGCTAGTGTGCCTGGATGGGTCGGAGGGTGCGTGGGTCAAGTCAAGTCAAGTTTATTTGTCACATACACGTACGAGATGTGCAGTGAAATGAAAGTGGCAATGCTCGCAGACTTTTGTGCAAAAGACAAACAACAAAACAACCAAACAAATTATAAACACAATCATAACACACATATTCTTTTACATAATAAATAGTGGAAGGAAAAACGTTCTGTAGAGATAGTCCCTGGTGAGATAGGCGTTTACAGTCCGAATTGTCTCTGGGAAGAAACTCCTTCTCAACCTCTCTGTTCTCACCGCAGGCAACGGAGGCGTTTGCCTGACCGTAGCAGCTGGAACAGTCCGTTGCAGGGGTGGAAGGGGTCTCCCATGATTTTGTTTGCTCTGGAGTTGCACCTCCTGTTGTATAGTTCCTGCAGGGGGGTGAGTGAAGTTCCCATAGTGCGTTCGGCCGAACGCACTACTCTCTGCAGAGCCTTCTTGTCCTTGGCAGAGCAATTCCCAAACCAGATGGTAATGTTCCCGGACAAGATGCTTTCCACCGGCGCTGCGTAGAAGCACTGGAGGATCCTCGGAGACACTCTGAATTTCCTCAATTGCCTGAGGTGGTAAAGGCGCTGCCTTGCCTTACTCACGAGTGCTGAGGCGTGTGATGCCCATGTCATATCCTCAGAGATGTGGACTCCCAGATATTTAAAACAGTTCACCCTATCCACAGGATCCCCATTTATCCTCAATGGAGTGTACGTCCTCGGATGATGTGCCCTCCTAAAGTCCATGATCAGCTCCTTCGTTTTTTTGATGTTCAAGAGGAGGCTGTTATCCTGGCACCAGAGTGCTAGATCAGCCACCTCCTCCCGGTAGGCCTTCTCGTCGTTGTCTGAGATCAGGCCCACCACCACAGTGTCATCAGCAAACTTAATTATTCAGTTGGAGCTGAACCTAGCCACACAGTCATGTGTGTACAGGGAGTACAATAGGGGGCTGAGGACGCAACCCTGGGGCGATCCTGTGCTCAGGGTGAGGGACTCCGATGTATTCCCTCCCATCTTGACTACCTGGGGCCTGGCGGTGAGAAAGTCCAGGACCCAGGCACACAGGGAGGTGTTGAGCCCCAATTCCATTAGCTTCCCGGCCAGTCTGGTGGGGACTATCGTGTTGAAGGCTGAACTGTAGTCTATGAACAGCATCCTCACGTAGCCCCCCTTCTGGCTGTCCAGATGGGAGAGAGCGGTGTGCAAGACCTGGGAGACCGCATCGTCCGTGGACCTGTTCGGACGGTATGCGAACTGCAATGGGTCCATGTTCCGAGGGAGGAAGGCGCAGATATGATTCTTCACCAGCCTCTCAAAGCATTTCATGACTACCGAGGTAAGGGCCACCGGACGGTAGTCATTCAGACAGGCTGGGGAGGCATTTTTTGGTACCGGTACAATGATGGATTTTTTGAAGCAGGCAGGGACCACGGACTTGTCCAGGGAGAGGTTGAATAATGTAGTGAGCACTGGAGCTAGCTGCGTAGCACAGGACTTGAGTACTCGCCCCGAGATGTCATCGGAGCCTGCAGCTTTTCTCGTGTTCACCCGTGTCAGAGCCCTCCTCACGTCGTGCTCGGACAGCGAGAATGTGTGCACATTCCTCCCTTCGGCTTCGGTGGCACCAGAGGTAATGACAAGGCCTTTAAGGATTTGTCACGAGTCAGGTTTAAGGCTGAGGAGGAGAGGCAGCAAGCAGCTGGATGGCTGGCTGGCTGGTGAAGGGGAAAGGCAAGGCCAGGTGAGCAACTTTTCAAAGCCTCTCACGTGTTTGCAAGAAGTCTTCAGGACTTAATTGGAAAGCTAGGCTAAGGAAAGGAGAGGGGAAGAAATGCAATCCCTGGTCGGGCTACGGAACCTGTGTTCCTGTGCCCAGTGGAGATGTCAGCATGGATTTATGATGGGGAAATGTTGTGTATGAGAATATGATTAGCATATTGGAATGTCTTGTGCAATTGTACGCATGTGCAGAGAGACTCAAGATGGCAATTTCAATACAAGAAGCTTGTTAAATACCTGTGTGTTCCGAGTCTTATTTAAGTCAGTTTCCAGCACCAATACATAACAATTTACACCCTCGTCTCCAAATTGTTATGTATTTAAGTCAGTTTCCAGCACCAATACATAACAATTTGGAGACGAGGGTGTAAATTCCGTTAGCAGGAACAGAATTGCGATCATTTTGAGGCTTTTCTCAAGATCAAACAGATAGTTAAAGACAAGTATGTATTTGGCAGGCAAAAAGTTGGAACGGTAACGCACGATGGCCAGGCAACAAGCAGTGCTGTAGCGGGGCAGCGCAGCTAGAAGCTAGAAACTAGAATCCCAGCAAGCAGAACAATGACGGCGGTTGCTTAATTTAAACGCTTTCCAGTGCCGTGCAGCCCACGGCCAAGTCCAGTAATCGCCACCGACGTCGAGTGAGTGTCCAGTGCCGTGCAGCCCACGGCCGAACCGCCACCAATGGTATATTAGTATAAATCGATTAGTATAAGAGGATTATTAGTAGTAAATTTACTGGATAACTGCTCAGTGATTTTTGGAAATAGGTTGTGGGCCGAGCATCAAAAATGTGTCTAGAAAAAGGATTTTGTGAGCCAAGTCACCAAACTACATGAAATTTTCACATATTGTGTAAACAAAATTATATAAATCACCCCTGAAACTCGTTATCAGACCCCGACAACGGGAAAAAAACGGAGGGATATCGATCGCTATTTATAGGCTTCCATTGCAGTGGAATTCCATTCCGTTTTTTTCCCGTTGTCGGGGTCTGATAACGGCCGCTATAGACGGCACTATGTACAGCCTCCCACACCCGCCCGCGGAGATGATCCAAGACCTGTGAATTTTTAAATACATATAAAAAATAATAATATAGCTGATGTTTGGAGAATAGCAAATCCAAGTGGTAGGGAATACTCATTTTATTCATCAGTTCACAAAACTTATTCGCGAATTGACTATTTCTTACTGGACACAAAATTGATCCCGTATACGAATAAACCTTCATATCATAATAGTATTATTTCTGATCACTCACCATTGACTTTTATACTTAAAATTGAGGGAATGCCGAGTATAAAGCCTTTTTGGAGGTTCAATGCACACATATTAAATAACCCGCAGGGTTATGAGTATATAAAAGAACAAACAAAACTTTTTTTCGAAAGAAATGACACACCGGGTATTTCTGCACCGCTATTATGGGAAACCTTCAAGGCATATATTCGCGGTGTCATAGATCTCTTCCAAAGTTTTCAAAATAAGGAAAATAAAAGAGAACTTCAGCGGATAGAACAGAAGATAAAATTACTAGAACTGGACAATGCAACTGACCCAACCATAAATAAACATAATAAGATAACTTTACTGAAATATAAAGTCAATAGAATATTATCGGCTAGAGTAATAAGATTATTCCAAATTACAAAACAAGCTCACTTCGAATTTGGGGATAAGCCACATAAACTGCTTGCGAGGCAACTGAAGCAACGAGGAAAAGGAAAAAAAAAACTATTACAAAAAAAATCCGCATCGGACAAGGGTGAGTTTCTAACATTGCCTAAGGATATTAATAAGAGGTTTGCCCAATTTTATCATAATTTATACACATCCAAAATAAAGACAGATGTAAGTAAAATTACAAATTTTTTAGATAATTGCAAGCTCCCAAAATTGGATAGTTTAGAACAAGAGCAATTAGGAGCACGGATTACTAGTGAAGAAATAAAACAAATAATAAACTCATTGAAAAATGGGAAGACCCCAGGACCAGATGGCTTTAGTAATGAATTTTATAAAAGATTTCAGGAGTCAATTGTACCAAGATTATTTAACTTATACACGCAGGCTTTTACTGAAAATAAACTACCAGAAACCCTAGCAGAAGCAACAATAACGCTTATACCAAAAAAAGATAAAGATTTAGATGAGCCTGGTTCTTATAGAGCTATATCACTTCTAAATACGGATCAGAAAATTTTAGCAAAGATTCTAGCTAGAAGGCTAAATAATTATATTAACAATTTAATAAATACGGATCAAACGGGATTTATACCCAAAAGACAATCATTTAATAATTTGAGAAGGCTTTTTAATGTAATGTACTCTCATAAGAAGGACAATGAAGATATCTCAGTGGTCACGTTGGATGCAGAGAAGGCATTTGATCAAGTAGAATGGCAGTATTTATACAAGGTACTCCAAAAATTTAATATGGGAGAGAATTTTATTAGATGGATTAAACTACTTTATGATAGACCTACGGCAAGAATATTAACTAACAATACGCTATCTCCAAAATTTTACTTATCAAGGGGTAATAGGCAAGGGTGTGCCTTATCACCATTGCTATTTGCCCTTATGATAGAACCGCTGGCCGAAAAGATTAGAATTCACCCGAATATTCACGGATATAACAGTAAGGACTCAAAGAATAAAATGTCATTATACGCTGATGATATCCTTTTATATATTACTAATACACAAACGAGTATACCCACCTTATTAACACTAATTGAGGAATTCGGCTCTTTTTCAGGATATAGAATAAATTGGAATAAAAGCGAAATTATGTCTTTAAATCCACAGGATTCGAGACACTTACTAAAATTCCCCTTCAAAATTGCAACAGAAAAATTCAAGTACCTGGGTATTCAAATTACGAGAAGACACAAATCATTATTTAGTGCCAATTTTATACCACTATTAAATAAACTGAATGATACGATTAAATTTTGGAAAACGCTTCCACTCTCATTGATAGGTAGAATTAACGCTATAAAAATGACTTTCTTACCACAATTAATATATTTGTTTCAAGCGATCTCAATATATATTCCAAAATATTTTTTCAAAAAATTAGATTCCACTATCACTAATTTTATATGGGACTACAGAACACATAGAATTCAACGAAAGCATTTGTGCAAATCTAAAGAAGTTGGGGGTTTATCATTACCTAACTTTATATATTACTACTGGGCAGTGCATATTAAGAACATAATATACTGGCTGGATAGTTCCACTCAGCAGTTGGAGTGGATAAGAATGGAGAAAGAGGAGTGCTATCCGCACGATATAGGAACGATCCTGCTCTCACCGATAAAATTGAATAGTATAATATATAAGAAGAACCCAATTATTCACAATATAATAAGAATTTGGAAACAAATAAAAGTATCCTTGAAATTAAATAATTTATCAGTACTAACTCCACTATTGAACAACCCCGCATTCAAACCTTCTCTCATTGACAACACATATCAACAATGGGATAGACTGGGGATTAGGAAAGTAGGGGACATGTATGAAGTGGGCAAACTGTTATCATTTCAACAATTAAAATTTAAATTTAAATTGAAGGATAATCAATATTTTAAATATATACAGGTATGTGACTTTATGAAGAAATATACACATAGATTTCAAACTATATTTTTAGATCCTTTAGAAGAAGCAATGAATATTAAGGCTGATTCACAAAAATTAATATCATACTTTTATAATAATATATTAAATAGAGAATCACCCTCAACAGAAGCATTAAGGGAAGATTGGGAACAAGAGTTAATGATAAAGATCTCGAAGGATAGATGGGAAAAGTATTTGATGAATACACATAACTGTTCTATTAATGCAAGACATAATTTAATTCAATTCCAATTATTACATAGACTATATTATTCAAAAACGAGGTTGAATAAATTTTATCCAAACGTCTCTCCCAGATGCGATAAATGTTTGTTTCAAAACGCTAATATAACACACTCATTTGCTGGATGTACAAAGTTGAATAAATTTTGGAGTGATATATTTGATATATTTACAAAGATTTTCAAGTCAAGAATAGAACCTAAAACGGAATGGATTATATTTGGAATAATAGGAGAAGATACCAATTTAAATAAAGATCAAAATGTTTTTTTTAATTATGGGTTAATAATTGGAAAGAAATTGATACTTAAATTTTGGAAAAATACAACCACACCAACTGTTAAGACCCCGACAACGGGAAAAAAACGGAGGGATATCGATCGCTATTTATAGGCTTCCATTGCAGTGGAATTCCATTCCGTTTTTTTCCCGTTGTCGGGGTCTGATAACGGCCGCTATAGACGGCACTATGTACAGCCTCCCACACCCGCCCGCGGAGATGATCCACGGCTCCGCGTTCGCGAATCGGCCGCTTATTAATTGAGACCGCGGCTTCACTTTACCGCGAGTACCTATGTCCCGCGATCGGAGCACTTTTTCCCGGTACGTTTTCGCAGGCAGCTCCGAGATTAGCTGTTAAAGACTTATTACTGTACAACAGGCTGGCATTAGTGACAATATTTAATTGATTGTTATGGACACATATAGTTTAGGCCCTCAACTTCATGAATGAAGTAAGTGAATGAATGAATTTATTCACATTATAAAAGGGTGCAATTAAATTAATTAAACTCCATACAGATAGATTTTCATAAATTCAGACTTTAGATCTTACCTTTTAGTTAGAGTTGGTTCCTGGCTCTTAATCATTGTGTTCCAGGACCTCAACAGGGACTTTGCTTTCAAGACTTCCATCACTTTCAACACTTCCATCAACTTAGCAGCACTTTCTTCAGCCTTTTTAATGCTTTTCCCACTAAATACAATTACCTGCTGCAAGTTTCCACAGAACAACAAATCGGAATCTCCAGTAAAACAGGCATCTGTGGAGCCCCCTCAGCCATTTTGTGTGCTAGCCTGAAACAAAGCGCGTGATTGGCCAACTGGCAGACAACTCAATGTTAAACGTGCTTTGATTGGACTAAAAAATACCCGCAATTTTTCCGTTTTTTTCTCTAATTTAATAAAAATGTGCAAGTCTTCTTCATATCGAGTTTCAGGGGTGATTTATATAATTTTTTTTACACAATATGTGAAAATTTCATGCGGTTTGGTGACTTGGGTCACGAAACTGCGGAATAAAGCTCCTCGGCCCACAGCCTAAAAGGAATTAAGTCCATTGCAGAGAACATTGTGCCAGAGGACGGCACGTTGTGTGCCTGAGTAGCAACAGTGTAACCATGGCTAATCTAATAGTAGGGAATGTGCCCCAGTTAGAATCTGGTTATACTTTGAGGAATGGACCAAAGTCTTAGAGGCTTGGTTCACTTCAAATGATATCACTACAGAAGAGAAGCAAAGAGCATTGTTCCATAGGAAGCAAGGGTTATCACACCCTAAGGGCATTGCTGCAGCCAGCTAAGCCGGCTAGTAAAACGAACAAGGAATGTAAGGAGGCTTTACATGCTCACTTCTTACCAAGACCAACAGAAATTGCGCAAAGATGTCGATTTTATACATGCACACAAGCAAATGAAACAATCCCTGTTCCTAGGGGGCGAGAGAAAACCATCCCAGTTGCAAGGAATGCTGAAAGCCACGGTGGGGGTGTTGTGTTTGCCAGAATTTGCAACTGAAGGAGATGAGACGGAGCCGTTCACACCTTTTTGTTTGTTTGCTTTTTTTCTCTGTGTCATTACAATGGCTCAGTGGCTGTGCTTCCCTTGGAGGGGCTGCCTTGCCTGTGTTTGTGAGACGCAGGCTGGCAGGCCTCACCTCACAGGGTTCACTCCTTTTTGAAACCTTTCGATTTGTGCTCGCCCCAAGCGATCAGGACCCACCCCAACGCAAAGATGGTGTGAGCATTGGATTCTCTAATGTGAGGTCAAAAGGCAACAGCCCGCCCTCGTCTCTCTCTCCCTCACATCGTGTTAATATGGTGATAATAGTGACATTTAACAAGCGCTTAACAGTGATCGTTAACAGATCGTCTCAGAGGAATCTTTGACGGCACTGGGCCTGTACTCATGGACCCATTGCAGTTCGCATACCGTCCGAACAGATCCACGGACGATGCGGTCTCCCAGGTTTTGCACATCGCTCTCTCTCATCCTGACAGCCAGAAGGGGGGCTATGTGAGGATACTGTTCATAGACTTCAGTTCAGCCTTCAACACGATAGTCCCCACCAGACTGGTCGGGAAGCTACTGGAATTAGGGCTCAACACCCTCCCTGTGTGCCCGGGCCCTGGACTTTCTCACCGCCAGGCCCCAGGTAATCAAGATGGGTGGGAATACATCGAAGTCCCTCACCCCTCACCCTGAGCACAGGATCGCCCCAGGGTTGCGTCCTCAGCCCCCTATTGTACTCCTTGTACACACATGACTGTGTGGCTAGGTTCAGCTCCAACTCAATAATTAAGTTTGCTGAAGACACTGTGGTGGTGGGCCTGATCTCAGACAACGATGAGAAGGCCTACCGGGAGGAGGTGGCTGATCTAGCACTCTGGTGCCAGGACAAGAGCTAAGCTGGCTAGTAAAACGAACAAGGAATGTAAGGAGGATTTACATGCTCACTTCTTGCCAAGACCAACAGAAATAGTGCAAAGATGTTGATTTTATACATGCACACAAGCAAATGAAACAATCCCTCAGTTCCTGCCATTCAGAAGAGGACCCGTTAATTCCTACTCTTTGCTTCCTGTCTGCCAACCAGTTCTTTATCCATGTCCATACCCTACCTCCAATACCACGTGCTCGAATTTTGCACAATCTCTTGTCAAAGGCTTTTTGAAAGTGCAGAATTACAACATCCACTGGCTCTTCCTTATCCATTCCACTGCCTCAAAAAATTCCAGAAGATTATTCCAGAAGAAAATTTCAAGCATGATTTCCTGTTATGTATTGGTGCTGGAAACGGATTTTATGCAGTACGAAATCCTGGAGCGCCGCGCGAGACCACGTGCAACTCCACGCCTGTCCATGCGCCCGTCCCGCGCTACCCACACGCTACCCGTGTGTCACAACGCGACAACCACATATTTGTGGATGCACCTGGAGTATCGTGTGCAGTTTTGGTCTCCTAATTTGAGGAAGGATATTATTGCTATTGAGGGAGTGCAGCGTAGGTTCACCAGGTTAATTCCCGGGATGGCGGGACTGACATATGATAAAATAATGGGTCATCTGGGCTTGAATTTAGAAGGATGAGAGGGGATCTTATAGAAACATATATAGAAACATATATTTCCCGTGATAGGGGCGTCCAGAACCAGGGGTCACAGTATAAAAATAAGTGGTTGGCCCGTTAGGACTGAGATGAGGAAAAACTTTTTCACCCAGAGAGTTGTGAATCAGTGGACTTCTCTGCTACAGTAGGCAGTGGAGGCCAATTCACTGGATGTTTTCAAGAGAGTTAGATTTAGCTCTTTGGGTTAAATCTAACTGCTTTGCATGTATTTATGAGACACAGGCAGGCAGGCCTCGCCTCACCTCACAGGATTCACTCTTTTTTGAAACCCTTCAATTTCTGCTCGCCCCATGAGATCAGGACCCACCCCAACACAACCCAACCCAACGGTGGTGTGAGCATTGGATTCTCCAATTCGAGGTCAAAATTGAAAAAAAAAACAGCCCGATTTATTAAAACATGTCTGCCAATGCTCAATGAATGGGATGGCTGAGATTGCTTCACAGCCGTCAGGCAATCAATCGAATGCTCGACAGGCAGCACCTCATGTCAGCATCGATCACAAGCCTATTGCATACCTTTGATTTCAGAGTTACCATGGTTGAGAATCCAGCCTCACAGCGATAGGTTGAAGGGGACTGGACCAATAGGATCAAGGCCTTCTTCGAAAGAACAGGACAGTCTTTCACTTTTAGCCTAGACGTGGCAAGCTCTTGTTCCATGAAGCCACTCTTGAGCTGCACATCTTCACAAATTTGGTAAAATTCAACCTTCGCAGTCACGTCAGTATCGCTGATGGCACCGTCTTCAATGGACAAGGGTCGGATAATCCACACATCACGAGAGCGGTCGTCCAGTCTGGGGAAGTAACTTTCGATGGATTCACTAATTGCCAGAATGTGGATTGAGATCTCTTCGTGGAAGTGGCATTCAGCATCTGGCGTAGCAACCAGGAGAGCCGTCATCTCAGGGAAGGTAGTTGTGTCACCGTCCTGGGCTCTTCTCTGATAAAGATAAATCTTCCTCCTGAACGCTGCCACTTTGTCACGAGCATTGGGAGGTTTCCTTGAAGTGACAGGTTCAAGGAATTCACCTCGGCGAAGAAGTCAGCCAAGTAAGCAACCTTCATCAAGAACAGTTCATCCTGCATCTTTTCATGAAGCTGATTCTCCTTCTCGGTACACCCTCTCTCCAAGAACAGCGCTATTTCCTCTTGTGAATCACACGATTGAGAAATTTACCATGCAAAAGCCAGCGCACCTCTGTGTGAAATATCAGAACAGTGAAATCGGTGCCCATTTCTTCACACATGACTTTGAAGATTCTTGAATTTGTTGCGCTCCCTCAGATGTGGTTCACAATCTTCACCACATCTGAAAGCACTTCTTCCCGAGTGGTAGTGGCCAATGGCTCTGAGAACATGTACTCTTCCTTCATGGCTTCTCCATCGAGGTAACGAATGTAGACTGGCAGTTGGGAACATGAGGTAACATCTGTTGACTCGTCCAGTTGCAGGGAATACACTGGACTGCTCTTCACAGTGAACACTACTTGCAGCAGAATATTACTCATATCCCAGATTCGACTTTTGACTGTCATTCAAAAGAGAAATCTGCCTGAACTTGTTTGACTGCTGTTCCCCCAGCACCAACATTGCTGCTTCGTGAAGGCATGGCTTGATAAGCTCTTCACCGATGCTGTGAGGTTTCGTAGTCTGTGCGATTCGATAAGCAATCCGGTATGAAGCCTCCACCGTTGCTTCATTTTGATGAGCGCAGTGAGCCGTCGAATCGATGCGGGAACCCTTGAGTACGGCTTCTTTTAGTTTGAAATAGTCCACACCCTTCCCCGCCAGGTCACTGTGACAAGACTCCAAAATGGATCTTCAGTTTGCTGGGCTTCATGCACTCATGGCTCAAAACCTTGGCACAGACAACACATTGACCATGGATTTTTGAACAATGCTTGTGAAGCCGAACTTGAGAAATGCTTCACTATACGTGCGCGTCTTGGAAGACAAGGTTCACAAAACACACGATATACGCAGGGCCTCAGGGGAATTTTATCAGTGGGTACAAAGTTTCTTTCAGGCCCCCTACCCTTCTCCATTAGTCATCCTGTTTTTATCTACTACGGGTTTTATGCCATGAGCTGTAGCCTGTAAGGAAAAAGGGGTATGGAAGATGAGAGAGGGGTGGAATGGAGCGCTCTGTTGATTTTCTGCATTTGAGGCCTTATGCTCCTATACTCCCTCCATGATAAATATAAGTAAATATAAATAAAATAAAAAAGATCAGAAAGCTCATTTGTTTTGAACATCTTTGTTTATGCTACAATACAGATAAGGAGAAAGAATTCACATTGAAACATCCTTTTATATTTCAATTCAGATCAGATCATCAGACGACATAATTACTAGTGAAAAGTAAAAGAAGGTAGATAAGCTTAGTATTTACTTTAAATAAAGAGCTTTCCTGACATTTTTTGTGAAAAATTTCGAATCACAGCATGAAAATGTATTGTTCTGGCAATGTTTGATTCAACACTTAGCCTGGCCAAATCCACAAGACCTTCCTGAGACATTGTACCTTAAATAATTCTTAATCAGCTTGAGTTTGCTAAATGATCTCTCTGCAGAAGCTACTGTTGCTGGAATTGTTAATAGTATTCTTTAGCCAACTCAAACATTTGGAAACAGGTCACCAAGTCTGAAGAAGGGTTTTGGCACGAAACATTGCCTATTTCCTTCGCTCCATAGATGCTGCTGCACCCGCTGAGTTTCTCCAGCACTTTTGTCTATCACCAAGTCTATACTCAGTTAAAAAGTTCAACAGATCTAATGGTTTTAACTGCATTTACAAAGTTCATCCTCCCACTAATACACACTCAGACACACTCACATAGACACACACCCACCCACACACTCACCCACCCACTCACACACACCCACTCACTCACACACCCACATCCGCACACATCCACTCACACACCCACAGGCAACAGCCCGCCCTCGTCTCTCTCTCCCTCACATCGTGTTAATATGGTGATAATAGTGACATTTAACAAGTGCTTAACAGTGACCGTTAACAGATCGTTTTCTTCTCAGAGGAATGTTTGACGGCACTGCGCCTGTACTCTCTGGAGATTAGAAGGACGAGGGGGTATCTCATTGCAATTTAGCGAATAGTGAAAAGTTTGGATAGAGTGGATGTGGAGAGGACGTTTCCATTAGTGGGAGAACCTAGGACGAGAGGCCATTACCTCTGAATTAAAGGACGTTCCTTCAGGAAGGAGATGAGGAAGAATTTCTTTAGAGGACGGTGAAACTGTGGAATTATTTGCCGCAGAAGTTAATGGATATTTTTAAGGCAGATATAGATAGATTGATTCTCGATTAGTACGGGATAGATCAGCCATGATGGAATGGCTGCGTCTTTGACAGTTTCTGTACACGGACCTTACAGTGGGCCGCGCTCTTGACAAAGGGCGGAACGGGGCCCGAGGGGCCGAGTGTCCTGCTCCCACGGGTACGCGCGAGGTGGTCCCTAACCCTCCGCAGCTCGAGAAACACGACCGCAAGAAACGTCGTCGCTCGTTCGCAGCCGAGTGGGCTCGGCGTGACAAAGAAATGGTCGGTGCAGCCCGCCTTCCTTCCTCTCTCCCTCCCTCCCTTCCTGCTGCGGCAGCCAGCCTTGTGCCTGTGCCCGTGACGTCACCACAGGCAAGCACCACCCCTCTGGTTTGATTGGAGGGATTACAACAGTTTTACGTATTTAGGGCAAAGTTTGAGGAAAATGGGGGTGGGGAGGCAGAGCGTGCGGGCCGGGGGGAGAAACGCCACCAAACGGCGACGGGGCTGGCGAGGGGCCGACAAGGGAGGCCTTTGCAGGCCCCCAGGCTGGCTCGCAAGCGGGAGGGCAGGCAGGATGTGAAAGGGTGCGCGCAGTTGCGGGCAAAGATCGTAGAGGGACAAGATAGACCACTCCTTCGAAATTCAATGGGCTGACGTGTAGTACGCAACGGAACGTCACGGCCGCCATTTGTTACAGCGACACTCGACTTCCGGTATTCCACCCGCTGTGATTCAAAGCAAAGATTATAGAGCTCCGCTATAATCTTTGATCCAAAGCAAAGATCCTCAAGTATCTTGTAGCGGGAACAGACCCCTCCTTTGTGTAGTTTCCCTTGCATTGTATTGCTTTAACACACACTGCAAAAAATTAAATTTAACGTATATATATTTAATATATTTATATGAATGTGTGTCTGTGTGTGAGAGGCAAGTTAGAGATAATAGTTTATTCTCATGTATCAGAAGCAACTTTGATTTAAATCATCACTATTAATTTATTTGTCTTGTAAGATGATATACATAAACCATAAAGGCAATTATATATATAATTATATAGTAATAATAAATATATGCATATATATATATTTATACACACACACATATACACACACATACACAAATGCACATACATATTGATACATTTATATGCATACATATATACACATATATAAACATATATATATATATATACACATACGTATATACACACATATACATGCATATATACACATACATGCATATATACACATACATATATATTTATATATATTATCATTTTCCAACGATCAATAGATTTACGATCAGCTCCTGTGGATTGGAGGATAGTTAATGCTATCCCACTTTTCAAGAAAGGAGCGTGAGAGAAAACGGAAAATTACAGACCAGTTAGCCCGACTTTGGTGGTGTGAAAGATGCTGGAGTCAATTATTAAAGATGCAATAATGGGGCATTTGGATAGCAGTAAAAGGATCTGTCCAAGTCAACATGGATTTATGAAAGGAAAATCATGTTTGACTAATCTTCTGGATTTTTTTGCCACAAGGCTTGGTGTTGGGGCTGCAACTGTTTACCATATATATTAATGATTTTGAAAAGGGAATTAGGAGCAAAACTAATGCATACATACCTACATATGTACCCATGCGCTGCTGTGACCCGAGCCCCGGAGATTCGGAGGCTCCAACCGCAGGCCTGGCAGACAGTAATATCGGAGCCTGCGGGTCCCTGCTGGGAGACCGCTTTTCGGGGCTTCCGCAACGGCAAATTATTCCGCCCGAGTAGCGGGGGTCGAGGATGACCTGGAGCGGGGCCTTACATCATCGCCCGGCGTGGCTTAAATGGCTGCGGCACTTTTCTAGCGCACGCCGGGGGCTCCAACAACCTCTATGAGGTTCAAGTGACAAATAAATTGTATTGTGTATTGTGTATATTTAAATTAATCTGGCAAGTTGGTCAAATAACATGGGCACCTTCTTGCTTTTTTTTGCGACATGGATTTTTTAAATGTGAATGTCTCATATCAACACATTTGTGGGTCAACAGTATTTTGTATCAACCCCCACAATTTCAAATAATTCTCAATTGAACTTCTTAAACAGGAAAACAATTTTTATTTACATCATTTTGTGTGGCTGTCAAGGTAGCTGTGTAGACTGTAATTATGAGACTGCCGGGCAGTATCACTGTGAATGGTGGTGGCTGTGTGTTTTAATGCAAGTGTGAAAAGGAGAGTAAATTTAAAGAGACAATGTGAGAACCATCAGGGTTTCATCCAGGAACCAATTTAAAGGCAAGTTTCCATCAATTACAGTATTTTAATTGAAAATCTTACTCTTAATATTCTTCCTAATTAGGCTTTTTGTGTTCCCTCTTGAACCTTGTGTCTCCCAGAGCCTCTGGGGAGGTTCTGGAGATACAATAACCCAATTTTGAGGCAAATAACCATCTTTAAAACTGCCTTTAATTCTACATTCTCCGAGGATGCTGGATGCCGCGACAATCTCTTGCAACATGTACAGAAAGGCAGTCAGCTGCAAAAAGATCAAAGAGAGGAAAGAGTATGGAAGGGAAAGGCTTTTCAGAATCATAATCAGATTTTATTTTCCAAGTATGTTTTGCAATATACGAGGAATTTCATTGGCCAGGTCAGTCATACAATTAAAAGCAACAGCACTCAAAAACACATTTTAATACGGACATTCACCAAAGTGACTCCTACACATTCCTCACTGTGATGGAAGGCGAAATAAAGTTCAAGTCCCTTCCTTTTGTTCTTCCTCGGTCGGGGGCCTCAAGCCCCCCGTTCAAACTCCGTTCAATGGTGAACTCCTCTTGGTCTCCAGGCCTATAGTGCTGCACAAATCACTGCACCACATGCATCTATTTATTCATTTTTCACATGGTTCATATGCAGCTGGATATTAACTTGCTGACATGGAAAGAGATGCAGTGAGCATTCAATAGTTCAGACTTCTGTGCGAATTAAGGGACTGCTTGATGGGCTGAGGGTAATCGAGATTGGCTGATTGTCATTCTTTTGCAAGAACTGATGGAAGTTCTTATGGAAAAGCTGATGAATTGACTACGGGATGAGCTGGTGGGCTCGAGGATTGCTGGATGAGTGTTTTAGAAATATAGAAAATAGGTGCAGGAGGAGGCCATTTGGCACTTCGACCCAACACCGCCATTCATTGTGATCATGGCTGATCAGCCCCAATCGATAACCCATGCCTGCCTTCTCCCCATACCCCTTGATTCCACTAGCCCCTAGAGATCTATCTAACTCTCTCTTAAACCCACCCAGTGATTTGGCCTCCACTGCCCTCTGTGGCAGGGAATTCCACAAATTCACAACTCTCTGGGTGAAAAAGTTTTTTCTCACCTCAGTCTTAAATGGCCTCCCCTTTGTTCTAAGACTGTGGCCCCTGGTTCTGGACTCGCCCAACATTGGGAACATTTTTCCTGTATCTAGCTTGTTCAGTCCTTTTATTCATTTAGATGTTTCTATAAGATCCCCTTGCATCTAACAAGAGGGTTTTATTGTCATGTAGAACAATTTTCCTGCATCTAGCTTGTCCCAGATAGAACAATTAAATTCTTACTTTCAGCAGCACAACAGAATCTGTAAACATAGTACACTGTAAACAATATGATAAGATCCCCCCTCATCCTTCTAAACTCCAGTGAATACAAGCCTAGTCTTTTTAAATCTTTCCTCATGACAGTTCTGTTAGGTTATTTGATGGTTAGGACAGGTTTAGAGGGGTATGGGCCAAATGCAGGCATGTATCGCCATTTGCATTAGTTTTGTGCAGTTAACAAATCACAATTTCACACAATGTACATAAGACGGCAGTTATTTGACAAATACTCTGCAGTTCGGTGCAGGAGATCTTGTCGATGAGTATTCTGGACCCACTGTTGACATCTGAAATTACAGGAGATATCATTTAGGATTAACTAATAAGAAGAAAGATGATCATAACTACATGCCTGAACAATGGATGATATATCACTTAAATGCAATTGTTTTCAGTTGTGTGGAGATCTGTATGTTGAAGATGTATTTTGCCTCTAATATGTCAATTTACCTTAAATGTAGAAGAGCTTATTAAAATCTTCTTACAAAGACCATTAAGTATTTTCTTTCTATCCTCTTTTGGACCCAAGGCATAGCAGAGCTGCCAACTCTCACGAAGAGGTAAGGGAGGGAGAGAGGGAAGGGAGGGAGATCGAGAGAGAAGAGAGGGAGAGAGAGAGATCGAGAGAAAAGAGGGGAGAGAGAGATCGAAAGAGAGGGGAGACAGAAGAGAGGGAGAAGGGGGAGAGGGAGATGGGGAGAGGGAGATGGGGAGAGGGAGAAGGGGGGAAAGGGGGGAGAGGGGGAGAGGGGGGGGAGAGGGAGAGAGGGGGACAGGGAGATGGGGGAGAGGGAGTGGAACGATAGCACATTATAACGCGCAGCCGTCCCATTCCGACCAAAGATTATAGAGCAGAGCTGCTCTCGTATCTTTGATTGCGGCCGCCGCCGCCTAACCCCCCGACCCACCATTGCACCCAAAGATGATAGAGCAGAGTTGTATAATATTTGAATGGGCGGGCTTGTGATCACGGCGGGCTTGTGATCTTTGCTTGTGATGTCTCGACAATTCGAGGGATATAATAGGTAACAGCCGCCGCATTCTCGGACACGAATCTGAGCTCGAAAAATCCCGTGGCCACTGGGCCTAATGTGTCCGCAGGCCATATTTTGGAAATAAATCCCTTACAAGAACAAAACCTAAAATGTACAGAAGTGTTAAAACTGTCTTTATTATTATGGTAAGTAAAGATCTATTAAACATAAGTCTAATAACTTTATAATGTACCGACAAACCCATTTCCCAATGGCTGTTGATGGGAGAACAGAAAATAACATTTTCACGACAGAATATCGACTGAAAATTATAATAATATATTCTTACCTTTCTTTTTTATTGGGGAACCTAAAGAATGACAGCTCTGGTCGTTTAGATTTACGATTAGAACAGTTGATAGCGGAGCAGTGAGATGTAGATTTAGCTGAGGACGCCATTACAGCCCAATAAATGCTTAACAATATGGCGTCGACGGTCACACACGTCATACTACGCGTTTTTCGAGGAGTGGTCTATCTTGTCCCTCTACGATCTTTGCTCCTGTCTGTCTTGCTTGCCCCTGATGTAACTTTGGAGCAATCCAACTCAATACAATCTAACGCAACAAATACCACAATCAACAATGCAATTATAGGACCTCCTGCTGAGAATTATTACTTGCTGATGAAACACTGTTGAAATGTCTGGCCAGCAGCCACAACTAGTATATATGCAGCAAGTGTACACCTGAAGATTTCCCCTTCATAAATCCATGCTGGCTTTGACCGATCCTGTTACTGCTTTCCAGATGCACTGCTATAACATCTCCTGGTCTATAATTCCCTGTTTTAGGCTGTGGGCCAAAGTGCTTTTTTGTTTAAGTTTGTCACCCAAATCACATAACTATCTGAATTTTTAACATGTTGTGTAAAAATATTATATAAATGCATCTTACTTTGATGGACTGATATTAAAGTATATAATTAGTTAATTACCTAATTAAGTAGCTAATTAGAAAATTAACCGTTGTGATGGAAATAGTAATAAACACCCAGACTGCTTTAAAATTCAAAAATGTGATATTCTCAAGATCAGAACTTTAATATTAATCACAGCAATAAAGGAGGAAACAATATCCTGGCCTGGATCTCACGGGGAGCAAATGAAGGGGGGGAGAAAAATACTGGGGTGAGGTTTAATACTTGCAGGGAGAATACTTACTGATGAGCCTGGGCTAGTACATGCCTGATGGGCCGAATGAGCTCTTTAAAAAAAAATCTGAGCAGATTCTCAGTGAATGACAATTTTTCTGGACTTTTCCTGGCCTGGCACGGGCCTTTTGGGCAAAAATGCTCCTCCTGGGCTAATAAGGGCATTTGGGGCTAAAGGGACTAGTTTCTTGACTAATAGGGGCCTTGTGGGCCGAAATTGGTGATTTCAGGCAGGGCAAACAACTAATTTCATTTAATTTCCAATTGCATTGCACATTCAAGCTCAGGGCAGGCTGAATAGCTCATTGCATTTTCATTTCACTTCCATTGCCATTGCAGATTTAAGATTTAAGCACAGGGCAGGCGAAGACAAACAATTTATGGCATTTTCACTTCATTTCCATTGCCATTGTAGTTTTAAGCACTGGGCAGGCCCAAGCCAAACAGCTCATTGCATTTTCACTTCATTTCCATTGCCATTGCCGTTTCAAGCACAGAACAGGCTAAACAACTCATTTCATTTTCATTAAGGGCTAACAAATTATTTATTCAAGTACATTGCAGACTTACAGTGTTCTGTAGTTTCCCAGCTTAGACAGAGAGTTGTGACCTCTCCCTCGCCATCTTGCAGATAGACTGAGCCACGCCCACACTTCCGGGTTTATAGTCCCTCCCACCAGAAGGGGCGTGGCCTTCATGGCAGTGATTGCCAGGAGAGGGAATCAAAAAGTTGTAAACACTGCCCAGGCCATCACTGGCTCCGACCTCCGCACCATCGGAGGGATCTATCGAGATCACTGCCACAGAAAGGCAGCCAACATCATCAAAGACCCATCCTGACCACACACTCATTTCACCATTGCCATCGGGAAGAAGGTACAGGAGTATGAAAACTAAGGTCCAAGTTCAGGAACAGCTTCTTCCCTACAGCCATCAGGCTATTAAACACAACAACAAATAAGCTCTGAACTGCAACAAACTATTACTATTAATGCACTATATTCGCTATTTATTGAGTATGTGTGCATGTGCATACACACACTGAATTTTTTCTTCTTCTCCCATTATGTATTATGTTGTGCTGCAGCAAGTAAGAATTTCATTGTCCAATCTGGGACATATGACAAAAAACACTCTTGACTCTTGATATGTGTGAAGAAGGGTCTCAAGCTGAAACGTAACCAATTCCTTCCCTCCAGAAATGCTGTCTATCCTGCTGAGACAATAGACAATAAGTGCAGGAGTCGGCCATTCGGCCCTTTGAGCCAGCACTGCCATTCAATGTGATCAAGGCTGTTCAACCCAAATCAGTACCCTGTTCCTGCCTTCTCCCCATATCACATGACTCTGCTAGCTTTAAGAGCCCTATCTAGCTCTCTCTTGAAAGTATTCAGAGAACAATCTCCATCGTCCTCTGAGGCAGAGAATTCCACAGACTCACAACTCTCTGAGAAAAGGTGTATCCTTGTCTCCGTTCTAAATGGCTTACTCCTTATTCTTAAACACTGGCCACTGGTTCTGGACTCCCCCAATATCGGGAATATGTTTACTGCCTCTAGCGTGTCCGAACCTTTAATAATCTTATATGTTTCAATAGGATCCACTCTCTAAACTATAGAGTATACAATCCCAGCCACTCCATTCTCTCAGCATATGAAAATCCTGCCATCCCGGGAATTAACCTTGTAAATCTATGCTGCAGTCCCTCAGCAGCAAGAATTTCCTTCCTCAAATTAGGGGACCATAGTATCCTCACAGTTCACACTTCCACCAAACATTGTGTCATAGATTTACAAGGTTAATTCTCGGGATGGCAGGACTGTCATTTGCTGAGTGAATGGAGCGGCTGGGCTTGTATACTCTGGACTTTAGAAGGATGAGAGGGTATTTTATTGAAGCATATAAGATTATTAAAGTTTGGACACGCTGGAGGCAGGAAAAATGTTCCCAATGTTGGGGAAGTCCATAATCAGGGGCCACATTTTAAGAATAAGGGGTAAAGCATTTAGAACACAGACGAGGAAACACTTTTTCTCACAGAGAGTTGTGAGTCTGTGGAATTCTCTGCCTCGGAGGACGATGGAGCATCTCCTATGTGGGATCTCTCTCTCTCTCGCTCTCTCTCACACACATATATACATTTGCATATGTACACAAACATGAAATTAGCCAACAAACAATAATAGTGCAAAAAAAACTAAACTGCTGCTCTGAAGACGATGTAGTTCAGATCTTATTTGGAGGTTGTATTGTTTAATAGCCTGATTGCTGCAGAGAAGCAGAAAATGTTGGAGCTACTCACTTTCATTTGTGGCGAGAGGAACATAGTTCACATCTCAGGTCAACAACATTTCATGAGAACTGGGAAAAAGTGAGAAATATAAGCTTGTTTTATAGTTTCCAGTTCTGATGAAATGTAATTGAAAACAAAAATAAGTCTCTTGGTTAGAAACCCTGGTTGGAAACAAATAAATTGCAGGATAATTAAATGCTGTTCAGTTCTATCTCTACAATGGAGGGCACAATTAAAGCCCTGTCCCACGGTACAAGTTCATTCCACGAGTTCTCCCGAGTTTGCCCTGATTCGAACTCAGAGATTTTCGATACTGGCCAATCGTCGGTACTCGGGACTCTCGTGGACATTTTTCATCATGTTGAAAAATCTTCACGAGTCTTCCCATGCATTACATGCCGTTAGCGAGTCTTCCTGAGTACCTGCCATCAGCGCTAAGATACGTCCCCAAGCTCCGACGTACCCGCTACGTTCATTCTCCGTGCTTACCATGAGTTTGATTTTTTTTAACTCGGGAGAGCTCTTGGAATGAACTCGCACTGTGGGACAGGGCTATTAGGTTTCTATATGTGTGGAAGGTAGGAATTGAAAGAAATCGATGTTAGGATTAATGACATAGTGCTTGGAGATTATGGTGATAGAAGCAGGAAATCTCTGAAGTTTGGTGATCTACTTCCAGTGGACTAAAGGAATTTGATGTGTTAAATTATTTGGATACAGGAACAAACTGAAACACCTCCAATAATCTATATTCTATCCTATGGGGAGAAGGCAGGAAGGGGATACTGATAGTGGATGATCAACCATGATCACAGTGAATTGTGGTGCAGGCTCAAAGGGCCAAATGACCTGCTCCTGCACCATTCAGGTAATTGTCATATGACATCGTCTATTGTCTATAAAATGGAATCCAGAAAATGAAACAATGCATTTGTTGCCAAGAGATGGTCTGTAATGTTCCGTTGCTGTGGTAGCGTTAGGTCAGTTCAACAACCTGATGGGACAGTAGCTTTTTTTGAACTGACATTTACACTTCTGCATCTACTGTGGTGACAGTGAGAAAAGACTACCGCTTATCAAATTTCAATTATCCGTTGAACAAACTTAACCCTAACAGCTTGGTATTCCTAACATCTTTACTTTCTGAGACCTTTCCTTTAAAAGATCTTTCAGGGAAAGTGTTACGACTATCCGCAGAAACTGCGTGTCTTTTGTAATCAATTCCCCTTGCAGTGGACAATAGCCTTCTTTGTGTCATCGGAAGGCTAAATTCAATCTGGAAATTGTCCTCGTGGGGAGAGACCATCAAATTTTCTTTATTTATTGTGGCATTTGGATCGATACAGGTATTGTAATTTTCTTTTCCACTTACCTTGTGTAGTGCTGATTTACATAAGATGTTCACTCCTGTATATCTGTATGAGTATGGGAAGACAAATGTTTCAGGACATTTGATAGTGGAGACTTGTGTGCACAAAATTACATATGTTTTCCAAGTGATTTCCATCACATAAGCACAGAAATTAAGGACTTTCACAAGCTCTTGGTTTGAAACGATTTTAATATAGTTTAGAGATACAACATGAATCAGACGCTTCGGACCAGCGATTCTATGGTGACCATCGATCACCGATTTTAGTTTAGTTGTTCATTGTCATATGAAAAGCTTGAAATTGCATGCTGCAGGTAAAGGAAAGCCGATACATGATTGCAATCAAACCGTCCACAGTATACAGGTGAAGGGTAAATAAAGATTTTAGAGTGGAATGATTGTAATCGATGTCAGCAGACCTCTTACAGTCTGCACGCAGATGCAGAACAGCACGCAAAGGATCACCTTGCTCAGGCGCCAGTTGGTCTCGACATTCATACTGGTTCAAGAGTGTTTTATTGTCAAGCATGTTTTATTGTCTTATGTCCCAAAACAGGCTATTTTGGCGAGACAGAGACGGTAAATTGGCTTGAATTGTTTT
Source organism: Leucoraja erinaceus (assembly GCF_028641065.1). NCBI lineage: Eukaryota > Metazoa > Chordata > Chondrichthyes > Rajiformes > Rajidae > Leucoraja > Leucoraja erinaceus. The sequence continues at coordinate 32,867 of NW_026575283.1, read as the reverse complement.
ATTTTAATGAAACAACGAGCCAACGAAAGTGGAACCAAATTTACAAGGTGGCTTCCACAAGTGTGGGCGCTAGACTGACAGTTACTGATAGTTACAGCAAAAATAAACTGCCAATAGAACACCCGCCCGTGCTCAGTGACTCCTCCCTCCCGTCAATCACGCGGGTTCTATTACCCAGAGGTACACTATGTTTTTCCCCTTTTTCAAACACTCCCTACACATTAGTGGCAATTTTATGGAGGCCATTTACGGAACCTAAAAAGCTACATGTGTTTGGGATGTGGGAGGAAACTGGAACACCCGGAGGAAACCCACACAGTCACTCAAACTCCACTGTACCCAATGTCCGTATTGAACCAAGATTTCTGGTGCTGTGAGGTAGTAGCTCTACCGGCTGTGCCATTGTGCTGCTCATTTTATGAGTGCAAATTCCATTGTTTTCTTTGTTTTGAGTTTTAGTTACTTTGAGAATAGAGCAGGATTTGCTTTTGAGTCAGTTTATAGACACATAATCTGCCAGAATTGCCAATCCAATGATAAGGAAGTGCTACACTGAACTATTATCTACCTCTTTGATGACCCTTGGACTATCCTTGATCAGACTTTGCTGGGTTTATCTTGCGCTGTAAATGGGTCGATTGCAAACGTGTATTGTCCTTCTGCTGACTGGTCTGCACGCAACAAAAGCTTTACACTGTACCTCGGTACACATGACAACAAACTAAACGTAAACTCAAGAGCATAGACCATAGAACAGTACAGCACAGGAACAGGCCCTTTGGCCCACAATGTCCGTGCCACGGATGGTGCCCTGTTAAACTAATCTTCTCTCCTTGTCTGCTCTGTACCAATTCTATTTAATTATTATTTTGGTTGTTTTGCAGCCACTTTAAACTACAACCATGTGGAGGTGCATTTGTGGGACTGAAGAGTCCCATGCATCATCGGAGGTAAGTATTTTTGTAATTTCCTGTTGTTGCATTGCATTTACAAAATTTGTATTTGTATTATCGCCGGAGTCCCATTGTTCTTCACGGCTGTCCCCTCACGCCCAGTTCCCATTGTCTTCCCCTAGCCCCCCCCCCCCCCCCCCCACTCTCATTGAACGATGATTGCGAGTCGATCATGAAGCCCCACTGCCGCTGAGGATCCCGAAGCTGCCGTTGCTGCTGAGGCTTCCATCACCGCCACTGCTTAGGTTCCCTCAGCCCAGGCAGACCTCGCCATCCGGCTTCACCTCGGTCCCCTGGGAGGCCTGTGGGGCGAGTCCAGTATGTTCCAGTCGGCGGCGCGTTTGTTTAAAACATGCATTGGCTTTCATGCACTCCATATTAATGCACTTCTCAAGTCACTGAATATTTCAATACTGTTTTCTCTGAGGAAGGGTTTCGGCCCGAAACGTTGCCTATTTCCTTCGCTCCATAGATGCTGCTGCACCCGCTGAGTTTCTCCAGCCTTTTTGTGTAACCTGTTTTCTCTAAAGTCTGATTCACTATGATCCAGTTATTAATAGTGACCAATTATTCTGCAGGCACTGAGCTGCAGGTCTACCACAGGTAGGTATTTGGCGGTGGCTGGTTTATCTGAGCAGCTGGCTCAGTATGAACAGCTGGTAATGCAGCTCATTGATCAACATCTGGACAAAAAGACCCAGCTGCAAGTGAGAGGTGAACACCTTAAGGTAACATCAATTCCAGTTGAATATTTGTTACCCTTACTGAGTGAGCTATTACAGTGATCTGTGTACTTTGTGTTTGCATTTCTGCAGTTGGATTTCACTTTAAAGCCTGAAAATTCAGTCCAAAATATTGCAAGTTTTCTTTGTAACAATAACAATTAACAATGCCTCTTATTTTCTAAAGCTTATTTTCAAATTAGTTACATGGTTTACGACATTCCAATGTTAATTGAACAATAAAGGTCCCTTATAAGCAACGTTGGCTGGTTCGGCAGGCCCGGCAGAAATGTCCATCATGTTTCCCAGCCAGTTAAAAGAAGCAAGGGTGGGAACAGCTGAGGTTCTGACTAAATGTTTTCAGTCTTCCCTTGCCAAAGGAATGGTGCCAGAAAATTGCTCAAATTGTCGAGGAGTGCTTCCTGTTAGTATATAATAGCAAAGATGAAATTGTACAGGAGAAGACGCAGGTGGGATTTAGTTTAGTTAATTGTCACATATCGAGTAAACTATAAAAGAATACAAGACTCGGAGGGATTGCCGTGAGTGCAGTGATCTTGGAGTCTGCTGCGAGTGCGGACGGCTTTCTGACTTTGGGCGGACAGGGAATGCAGAGAGAGTACAGCGGTCGGTGAAGGAGCATGTGTGTAGCCTGTACATTAAACTGATGGCTGTGGGTCTCCGCCTATGCTGGGTGCCCTAGAAATTCTCACACACCACTGTGGTGGCTGTTTATGTTTAATCTTTGTAGTTTTGTGTCTTGTTGCTTTTTTGGTATGACTGTGGTAAATCAAATTTTATTGTACCTCAGTGCATGTGACAATAAAGGACCATTAAACCATTGAATGTAAATGAATAATTTCATCCTGTGATTTCATTAGGATAATTTTAATATCTTAATAACAAGGTGGAATTGAAGAATTGGTGCTCTTGAATTACAAATGTTGCGTGTTTGTGATTTCCATTCTATGTTGCCCAGTTTTTATCACTGTTAGGAGGTATTAATCACGTTAACTTTCTCAGTTACTGGAAGACCTCAAGGGAAAAGTCCGTGAAAACGAAGAAGAGTTATCGGAAAAAACGCAACTTGTCGGTGTGTTGCAGGAAGAGCTTCATAGAAATAATCGGGATCTAGCGGTAAGGACATCATTGTTTGCTGCTGTGTGAATGTCTATTTCAGGGAAAGATCTCTGCAACCAGCTAAGGGATTCTGTTGCAACTGGCAGTGAAATAAAAATAGCAGGGAGCCTCTTGGAAATAAATCTGTATTTTCTTTTGTATAAATGTTCCCATTCGTTTTTTTCTAAATCAGCCCATCAACCCTTTTGTGATCTGTTATAGTGCAGAATCACATTTTATGTGGAGCCTTGCAACATTGTCATTCTGGTTATGACAGGTTGTTGGCATTGCTGATCTGTGCCACCAATCTTTGAGCCCTGATCAAGATCAGAAGAGAACTGCTATTTAAGATGCCCACTACACATGAACTCTTGATTATAATGCAACAGTGTTACTACCGATTATATCTATCTTCCATCTATTCTATTCCATATATATTACTAAAACTCTCATCTTGACCACTTCCTCTCTGCTTTGGAATTAAATTTGATCAAAAACGATCCTGCTTAATGCTACGATTGTGTTGGGGAATGGGACAAGGCCTCCTGTGCGACTGGGGAACAACATTTTAGTTGTTCTTTTTCCCATCCACTAGTGGGAGAGTCGAGCAGTAGAGTTCATAGCCTCAAATTTAAAGGAAGTTCCTTTGGGAAGCATATTAAGAGGAATTTCTTTAGACAGAAATAAGGGGTTGCCCATTTAATGCATTTGCATTTTTGGTTCTCTGACAACGGCATGCGTGTTTGCAACTATGTTTGTCAAAGTGCAGACAATGCAGGCTCGTAGAATATTTTCAAGATAGTGGGGATTGATTCATGATAAACTGGGTGAATGTATACATTAGGTCAGTGATGATCTTAATGAAAGGCAGAACAGACCTGATGGACTGAATCGGTATTCCTGCAGAATGTGTAAACAAACAACTGCAGGTGCTGGTTTATACCAAAGATAGAAGTGCTGGAGTAACTCAGTAGAATAAGGATCCTGGCCTGAAACATCATCCATCGTTTTTTTCTAAAGATGTTGCCTGACCTGTTGAATTATCCTTGGACTTTGTGTCTAACTTAGGTACTGCTCCCTTGAGGAGGTACATATCTGTCAGCTATAGTAGTCCTGTGAATATCCCTCATCCACACCATCTTGTACATGGATTTTAATGCTTGCATTTCAAACGTTTTTGATCAGTGAACCATTAGAAATGTATTTCCGCTTGATATTACCGTTGATAAAACAAGCAGACAAGTTCTTTGTCCTTTTTGACATTTCACTGTATGCAATTTTGTAATGATAGTCAGCAGTTTCAAGTAAATGTGTGACTAAAGACCAGCGGGTGGCGCCGCAAGTGGCAGCCTCCACATACAGCCTCTCGTCATTTTCTTCTTTTGGCTGTTTTCATTCTGTTTTATTTCTATGTGTTAGCGTATCTTTAGTTTTGTATTATGTGGGGGGTGGAGGAAACAAAACTTTTTTTATCTCTTCCCTCAACGGAGGTGCAACTTTTTCGGTTTTGCATCTCCGCCAGCATTGTGGCCTAACATCGTGGAGCTGGCGGTAGCTTTGTTAGGGATCAACGTCGCGGGTGGATGATTGCAAGCTTCACTTGGTCCGCCCTGTTTCGACTAATGCAATCAACCCGGCGTGCACAATCAAATAAGATCAAATAGAACAAGTTGTCCTACAACTTTACGCTGTGCACGCCATACGCATGAAGAAGAAGAAGGATCAATGTTGGGAGCTCCAAGTGCGGGATCTTTGACCGCCCCGATTGCGGGAGCCTTGATCGCTCCGTTGTGGGGGCTTTGATTGTCGACTGCGTGATCGTCGATCCCCCCGGCGGCAGGTGTTTCTATTGCCCCAACCGCGGGAGAAAAGGAGGAAGATGGTAAAAGTTATTCACTTCCCATCGCAGTGGGGAATATGTGGTCGCCGGAAAACACGATGGACGAGCTGACTGCCCTGGTGGGGACTCGGAGGGATTGCCCTGAGTGCAGTGATCGTGGAGTCTGGTGCGAGTGTGGACAGCTTCCAGACTTTGGGCTGGCAGGGACTGCAGAGAGAGTACAGCAGTCGGTGAAGGAGCATGTGTGTGGCCCGGATATTGAACTGATGGCTGTGGGTCTCCGCTTATCCCGTGTGCCCTAGGGATTGTCACACGCCGCTGTGATGGCTATTTATGTTTAATCTTTATGTCGTTTTGTATCTTGTTGCTTTTTTGGTATTACTGTGTGGTAAATCAAATTTCACTGTACTTCAGTACACGTGACAATAAAGGACCATTAAACCATTGAATGCAAATTAATGATTTCATCCCGTGATTTCATTAATGATAATTTTAATTTTAATGTCTTAATACCAAGGCGGAGTTGAAGACCTAACTATTGGTGCACTTGAATAACAAATGTTGTGTGTGTGTGATTTCCATACTATGTTGCCCAGTTTTTTATCACTATTAGGAGATATTAATCACTTGTTAACTTCCTTAGTTGCTGGAAGACTTTAATGAAAAACTCGGGGAAATCGAAGAGGAACTGCGAAAAACAACACAACAATTGGAAATACTGCAGACAAATCTGGAATGGAACAATTGTGCGATAGTGGTAAGGAAATCATTGTTTGCTGCTGTGTGAATCTCTATTTCCAGGAGGTCGAAGGTTCTCGTAGGTTATAGCCGTTGCAGACCGGTGAATTTCATTGGGAAAAAAAACGTAAACAGTAATTTTCAGAAGCAAAGAAAACTGACCGGTAATGTTATTGTCCGCCGAGCTTCACAACCGTGGATCTCTGGCTTCTTAAAAGTTTGCTCCACTCCTTTTTCCCCATTCTCCTCCCCCCCTTTTAAAGGATTTACTGTCCATGGGCTTTAACCTTCGTAATTAGAGCGCAAATCTTCCTGTTCATCGCGGCATGTGTATCACCTTGGCTTTGCACCATGTGAATTTCACTCAGACAGTTCCTCCCCTGCTTGCCCTGTCTTCCGCCTGCATAATGGGCTGGAAAGGAAGTGGTGTGTGTGTGTGTGTGTGTGTGTGTGTGTGTGTCCACTCTGACAGTCGCCGTTCCAGTTGCCGGTTTATCAGGTGACTGCCGGCAACTTGACAGACGCCTGACAATTCGCCTAAGTGGAACAGGCTCCCTCCCGAAAGTCCTTTTCGTTTAATTTGGCTACTTTTTAATTTTTTTAGGAGTTAGTGGAACATATAAGAATACTTGAAGAAACGAATCAGGACCTGGACAACAAGTATTACGCTGCAGATTACGACAGCTATATCGAGATCTGTGGTTTGAAGGCGACCCATGAAATTGAATTAGCACATCTCAAAGGTAAACACAGCACTCAGCTCTGTAAAATCAGGGAGAAACATGCACAAGAAACATCACAGAAAGATCAGTGCTGTTTACAACTTCACAAAGATCTCCAACATTTAAGACCTCACACCAAGTTCTGTGCACCCCTTGCAGAACAGGCAACTGGTTCTTTAAATTATTTCACCGACCGGAAGATTAACGAACTGGAAGGTTTTTACTCAAAGTTGACCTGTTAATATTTTTGGCCATAAATGGTCCTACCGCAGATTTGTACATCTGTCGTCTCGTGGTAGGGAGTAGGTTTGCCCTAAAATATTCTAGCATTAGAGGAATGGAGTGGATTTTATGACAAAACATCACTTCATTTTTGTTTTGCCGTGTAATTCTCTGGTCCCTGCAACCTCGTGAGATTTTGTGTATGCAAATTGGTTGCTGTAATTCCCATATTTTATCACTGATCACACTTAAAAATATACTTCATTGGTTGGTAAATGGGTTGATACATTGATTGATCAGGAAAAGTAGCGTGTAATCTAAGTTTTTTTCATTCAGGTATTCTTGTCAGATTCCTTGATCAGAAGATAGTGATGTTTAAAGGATTCAATAAAATAATTCTTTGAGAAGCATTTGTAAGAACACACAGTAGTCATTTGGACAGATTCGTACAGATGCTTTTCAAAACATTCTCTTCTTGAATCCTTTAAACATCGCTATCACTGAATTTTCATTTTCAGAGGATGCCGATAGTTAAAACATGACATGGTGAAGGGCGGCCTGGTGGCGCAGCGGTAGAGTTGCTGCCTTTCAGCGCCAGAGACCTGGGTTTGACTCCGACTTAGTTTTGGGATTCAGTAAATTTATACCTTAATTTCCAAAATGTTGAGGAGACACATTTTCTGTGGAGCTTTATTCAAGCTTCTAATCATTTCTCACTAGTGATAGTTAAGGAATTTATCGTTGGATAAATATGTAAATGGAATTACCATTGTGCCTGAGCAATCTTCAAGCTTAATGAATTGTAGCATTTCAAGGATATTTGATGATTTCAAATACTGGTATTTAGTAGAACATATGATTTTCACTGATTTCCATTAACTGCTGTGGAAACTATTGCAAATTGTAGAGGTTTTGCTTTTTTTGCAACAAATATCAGATTGTTTTTTCCTTTCTCTTTCTAAAAGAACAAGTGATGTTTCTGATGGAAGAGGCGGAGAGGTCAGAGGACAGATTTGTGTCAAAGGAAGCTACATACCTGTTGATAATTGAACAGATGCAAGAGGAGCTGGACAATGTACAGGTACGCCAAATATAAGTCCCTTGCACCTGGTGACGATTAACTGAATATTGATCTGTTTGCCATTTACCTGGAATGAAATGACTTCATCTTATCAAAAAAGGAAAATTGATGGTATGATATACCGTGAGTTGTTGAAGCATTGTAGGAATTAAAGCATATAATTAGTTAGTTACCTAATGGTAGCTGATTACAAAATTCAATTACTAGATGTAAACATCTATCCATTTCTTAAGAAAAGGTTAACATTTTTAAATAGCCTAAGTGACCAATTAACACAAGAATTCACAATGTAACATGATTTTTAAATCTCATTGTCATGAATTTATAAGCCAAATGGAAGGAATTTTATGTTTAATTCCCGTAAGTTAATAGCCATTTTAATCATCTTGCGAATAGGTTTTTGTGGAACGCGATCGATTGGAAGGTTGCGATTGCAGTGAATTTGAACCCCATATTGACTGTAAAGATTGAGCACTATTTTCATTTTGCAGGAAAAGGAAGAACTGAAAATCCTTCCAGAAGAAACACAGCAGGAGCGCAGAGAACAAGATCCGTCCTCCTGCAAGAATGAATTGGCTGAGCTAAGGTTTGGTTCGACTTGAACTGGGATATCAGTTGCATTTCTATTGTGCCATACGATCAAATGGGATTATCTCTTGATGCTTTGGCTGGCAAACAACGTTTGAAGTGTCGATGATGGTAGCAAAGACGGCAGTCAATTTTCGTAGGGTGGTGTCGTGGAGCCACAAATTATTCAACTCCTTGACGATGGAGAATCCGTCTGGTTAAAGGAGGACATTCAGTTTTGAATGGCTGAACGGCTTTCATATGGTTTGTTTTAGATTAGTTTAGTTTAGGGAGAATCTAAATCCAAGCTGACTATCAACACGCATTTGGGATTGTTTCAGTTCAATACGCTTCCATTCGGCATATCATCAGCCCCAGGGATTTTTCAAGGGTTTATGTCACAAATTCTAGACGGAATTGAAGATGTGGTGCGTTACTTGGATGACATCCTCATCTCAGCCCCTGGCAGGCAGACACATGATGAAAGGTTGGAAGTGGTACTCAATGCCTTGAGACACACAGTGTAAGAGTGAAGGCACAAAAGTGTGAGTTCTATTAGAACTCGGTAGAGTACTTGGGTCATAAGATGTACAAGGATAGTCTACACCCCACCAAGGGTAAAGTTGATGCAATCCAGAACACGCCCACTCCCAGAAACATATCTGAGATATGATCCTTTTTAGGATAAGTGCATTATTGTGGGAAGTTCGTGCCATGCCTGTCCACCTGTTTACATCCCTTGAGCGAGATCTTGAGAAAAGATGTACCATGGAAGTGGACACGTGAATGTGAACAAGCTTTCAAATCATGTAAAGCTCAGTTGGTAGAGAGTACAATACTTGTTCATTATGATGTCAATAATCCAATGAAGTTAGCATGTGATGCTTCACCATACGGTGTTGGTGCTGTCTCTCATGTGCTAGTAAATGGAGAGGAGAGGCCTATAGCCTTTGCTTCTAGTACACTCAGTTCCAAATAGAGCGAGAGGATCTTGCATTAATTTTTGGCATTAGGAAGGTTTCACAAATACTTGTATGGTAGAAGGTTTGTAATCGAGACACATCACCAGCTGTTGACAGTGATCCTAAATCCAAAAGCACACATCCCAACTGTGGCAGCAGCCAGAATGTAAAGATGGGCATTGATATTGACTGCATACCAGTATCAGCAATGCTGACGCCATATCTAGATTACCTTTGGAATCGGAGTTTACCCCAAACAGAGAGAATGTGTTTTATTTCTCTCATGTAGGTGAGTTAACTATCACTTCAGGGGACATTGGGAAGGCTACTCACACTGACAGACTTTTGTCAAGAGTGCAGGAGTATATTACAAATGGATGGCCAAACAAATTGCCGGATTCAGAGGCAGAACTGAACCCATTTTTTGTATGTAGGAATGAACTCTCAGTAGACCAAGGGTGTGTCACGTGGGAGCGAGGGTTGTAATCCCTGAAAGATACGGAGTAAAATTGTTAGCAGATCCTCCTGATCAGCATTTGGGAATGTGTCTCAAAGAGTCTAGCTAGAAGCTATCTATGATGGCCTGGTGCAGAGTTAGATGGACAATAATTGTTCATTGTGATTGATAGTCACTCCAAGTGGATAGAGGTGTTTCCAATGAACAAAACGACATCCAGCAAAACAATTTACATTTTGCGAGGATTGTTTGCATCCTATGGATTTCCAGTGGAAATGATGTCTGATAACGGACCTTAATTCTGTTCACAAGAGTTTGAGTATTTCATGAAAGGGAATGGTGTAAAACACACTAGAGTCGCTCCATACCATTCCGCTTCAAATGGAGCAGCAGAACGCACACTGCAAATTTTGAAGTGTACATTAGTCAAACAAGTGCTGGATCCAAATCCAAAGAAAAGCCATTTGTCTCTGTTTCACAAACTGGCTAACTTGAGATGATGAACTAAGGAGAGGTTCTGCAGAGGAAGCATTGCTTGTAGTTGAATTGTCACTGAGTTGAATGTAGGTTCTTGTTTGCTAACATGGTAATAAAATGGCACATCCATTTCACCCATCACTTATAGCAACCTTGGAAAAATAAGATGTCACTAGTCTTTGGATACACTAATGACATCTTATTCTTCCAAGGTTGTTAAAAGACACACGTTAGTTACTTTAGACTTTAGAGATACAGCATGGCAACAGGCCCTTCGTCCTACTGAGTCTGCGCCGACCAGCAATCATCCCGTACACTAGCGCAATCCTACACACGAGGGACAAATTACAATTTTAACCAATCCAAATAGCCTACAAACCCTCACATCTTTGGATGTGGGAGGAAACTAGAATACCCGGAGGAAACCTACGCAGTAACAGGGAGAAGTTGCAAACTCCACACAAACAGCACCTACAGTCAGGAGTGATCCTGGGTCTCTGGCGCTGTAAGGCAGCAATTCTGCCCCCACTGTTACTTGATAGAATCTGAAGAACCATGTGCACACAATGTGCGTGGAATTACAGAATTCTGCTTGTAGGAGCACTGAATGATTTATCCATTTAATTCTCGCCTCTTTCCTTTTTGAGATGCGCCCTTGAATTGTTTTATAAAAAATATATTATTATTGAGTATTTTGTTCCCACTTTTTTAGGGAATATAACCTAGGTCAGTTTGCTGAGTGAAAAATAATTTCTCCCCCACTTCCCCTGGCATTTTTGCTAGTTTCTATACCTTTGCTTCCTCCAATTCAAGAAATGGTCTTTCCAGTTTGGCTCCGTCAAACCGCTTGTAGAGAAATCCACAGACTGTCGAAAGCAGCTGCTTCAAAGTCCTTGGAGAAGATTCCTTGAAAGCCCTGTGTTCTTCCCAGCCCTTGGTATCGATGACATTTCTTTGAGAAGGTGGGGTTACTGTGTTACTGTTTATACTGCTGTTTTCTTTCCAGACATGTCAGACCAGCGCCCAGGAAGCAAACAATTGGCAATGAAACACACAAGGAATGAGGAGGCTTTTGAGAATGACTCAATTGAAAAGGTGGTGGTGGCACGGAAGAAGGTGTGTATTGCCAATCAATTCATCGTTTTCTAGTTGTAGTCTAATTTTCTGATGTTTTACACTGCATCGTGCCCCTAACACCCCACCCCAGTGAACAGGGCAACTCTGGAAAACCTGCTTCCATGTACATACTAACTAATAAATAGGATACATAGTACATCGGTTTGGAGTGGGTGATTCAGGCATCAACACAGAAAACCTGGCCTGGTTTCATTGTCCAGCCTCGAGGTCTGCACGTGGTGCCCCTCCCCTCACCCAGCAACAACTCCTCTCCTGTGAGACATGAGGCGTTTGAGTTACTCTCATGTCGCACTCACGCGAATGGGTTTTCAAATGCATATCTCTAATCTCCCTGTTTCGGTATGAAACAGTGCAGTGAATACAGGCCAAGGTGTAAGCCAAATCTCGAAATGAATGCGATAAATTTAGTTATCTCATCTTAACCAAAAGAAATTCTTAAATGTAGAGACACCTTTCTAGGAATACAGAGAGCAGGAAAAAACAGCTGACGTCCTGTCCAATAGTTCACCAAGGAATCCACATTGCTTGTTTGCTCATAGAATAGTGCATTCATTTGGTCCGTGGTCCGCTGCCACCCATTCGTACATTATAATGCGGATCTTTATAACATGATAAGTAAAAACAAATCTTCACATCTGTACCTTGGCATTTTACTAATTAGTTTAATTCTGAAAGAACTAATTCGTTGAGGTTCATAAGTGATGGGATAAGAATTAGGTCGTGTGGCCAATCAAGTCAACTCCTTGATTGAATCACGGCTGATCTATCTCTCCTTTGTAACCCCATTCTCCTACCTTTTCCGCATAAACTCTGACACCTGTATTAGGTTGATGTTAATTAGCTATTGACATCAGTTTCTGTTTTGCAGGCAAAGAAGCGAGTGAGGAGTTTCAAACGTTTATTCGCCTCTCGAAAAGTAAGACATCACGATGCATGGTGATGTTGAACCGGCCGACCCCTGTACGGAGCCAGTTCAGGGCGACCCACTCGTTCCAGGGCACGTCCGAGCCAGGTGTGGCTGTGGTGTTTGGTGCAACAGTGAATTGAGGAGGTCAGGAAGTCTGTTCCCAGCTGGTTCTCCAAGCTCCTAGTATGTTGAAACCGGAGCCACAGAGGGTGGCTGCGTGACGGTAGAAGGAGCGATCAGATGACAGGCGTCGAGGTCCCAGTTGCTGTGAGTCCTGGGCGAGGTGGTGCAAAGGATGTTTGGTGTCCGAAGGGGCCTTGCACACCAGCTTGTGGGTGAAGTACTCTCTGCGAAGCTTGGCGGGTGCGATAGCTGCGAGCACCGGCAGAAGATCCGGAGTAGGACGTAGGCAGCCGGTGATGATCCGCATGGTGTCGTTGAGGATGGCGTCCAGCTTGCTAGTATGAGCGCTGCGGCATCATGCTGGGGCGGTGTACACGAGTGCAAGAGACCGGTTCAGAGAATAGATATCCAGGCGCCCCATGATGATCCAACCAAGCAATGCAGGAGGTACACAAAATGCTCGAGAAACTCAGTGGGTGCAGCAGCATCTATGGAGCGAAGGAAATAGGCAACGTTTTCGAGCCGAAACCCTTCTTCAGACTGATAGCGGATGGGGGGGGGAAGGAGAGAAGGAATGAAAAGGGGAGGAGGAGGAGCTCGAGGGCTGGGGGATGGGAGGAGACAGCTCGAGGGTTAAGGAAGAGGAGGAGACAGCAAGGGCTAGCAAAACTGGGAGAATTCAATGTTCATGCCCCCAGGATGCAGACTCCCCAGGCGGAATATGAGGTGCTGTTCCTCCAATTTCCGGTGTTGCTCACTCTGGCAATGGAGGAGACCCAGGACAGAGAGGTCGGATTGGGAATGGGAGGGGGAGTTGAAGTGCTGAGCCACCGGGAGGTCAGGTAGGTTATTGCGGACTGAGCGGAGGTGTTCGGCGAAACGATCGCCCAACCTCCGCTTGGTCTCACCGATGTAAATCAGCTGACATCTAGAGCAGCGGATGCAGTAGATGAGGTTGGAGGAGATACAGGTGAACCTCTGTCACACCTGGAATGACTGCTTGGGACCTTGAATGGAGTCGAGTGGGGAGGTGAAGGGACAGGTGTTGCATTTCTTGCGGTTGCAACGGAAAGTGCCCGGGGAGGGGCTGGTACGGGAGAGAAGGGAAGAATTGATAAGGGAGTTGCGGAGGGAGCGGTCTTTGCGGAAGGCAGACATTGGGGGAGATGGGAAGATGTGGCGAGTGGTGGGGACACGTTGGAGGTGGCGGGAGTGGCGGAGGATTATGTGTTGTATTTTCCGGCTGGTGGGGTGAAAGGTGAGGACTAGGGTGACTCTGCCCTTGTTGTGGGTGCGACGATGGGGAGAGAGAGAGCAGTGTTGTGGGGTATGGATGAGACCCTGGTGCGAGCCTCATCTATGGTGGCGGAGGGAAATCCCCGTTCCCTGAAGAACGAGGACATTTCCGATGCCCTGGTGTGGAACGTGGGAGCAGATGCGGCATATGCGGAGGAATTGGGAGTAGGGGATGGAATCTTTACAGGGGGCAGGGTGGGAAGAAGTGTAGTCCAGATAGCCATACGAGTCAGTTGGTTTATAGTGTATGTCGGTCAGGAGTCTGTCCACTGCGATGGAGATGGTGAGGTCAAGGAATGGTAGGGAAGTGTCGGAAATGGTCCAGGTGTATTGTAGTGCCAGATAGAAGTTGGTGGTGAAGTGGATGAAGTCAGTGAGTTGTGTGTGGGTGCAGGAGGTGGCCCCAAAGCAGTCGTCAATGTAACGGAGGTAGAGGTCGGGGATGGGATCAAATACAACACATAATCCTCCACCACTTCCGCCACCTCCAACGTGACCCCACCACTCGCCACATCTTCCCATCCCCCCCCCCCCCCCCCCCCACCCTTGTCTGCCTTCCACAAAGACCGCTCCCTCCACAACTACCTTGTCAATTCTTCCCTTCTCTCCCGTACCACCCCCTCCCCGGGCACTTTCCGTTGCAATCACAGGAAATGCAACACTTGTCCCTTCACCTCCCCCCTCGACTCCATTCAAGGTCCCAAGCAGTCGTTCCAGGTGCGACAGAGGTTCACCTGTATCTCCTCCAACGTCATCTACTGCATCCGCTGCTCTAGATGTCAGCTGATTTACATCGGTGAGACCAAGCGGAGGTTGGGCGATCGTTTCGCCGAACACCTCCGCTCAGTCCGCAATATCCTACCTGAACTCCCGGAGGCTCAGCACTTCAACTCCCCCTCCAATTCCCAATCCGACCTCTCTGTCCTGGGTGTCCTCCATTACCAGAGTGATCAACACCGGAAATTGGAGGAACAGCACCTCATATTCCGCCTGGGGAGCTTGCACCCTGGGGGCATGAACATTGAATTCTCCCAGTTTTGCTAGCCTTTGCAGTCTCCTCCCCTTCCTTAACCCTCAAGCTGTCTCCTCCCATCCCCCAGCCCTCGAGCTCCTCCTCCTCCTCCTTTTTTCCTTCCTTCTCTCTCCGCCCCCCCCACCAGTCTGAAGAAAGGTTTCGGCCCGAAACGTTGCATATTTCCTTCGCTCCATAGATGCTGCTGCACCCGCTGAGTTTCTCCTGCATTGTGTGATGACAAGAGAGAATTCTGCAGAGGAAAAGGCTGCTGAACTTTCCAAAGATTAGTGGTTTCCTGTTTGACAGAACGAGTTTGATTCTTGTCTGTCTCTTTGAAGTGGCCGTTGGCCAGGAGCTGGTGGGCGACAGAGTTGGCCGTGACAGGGCAATGCTTTGGGCGATTGAAGGTCTTCCAAGCCACCCTACTGGAGTGTGTGAAGTTGATTCCTTGGACTGTCTCTTCCCACCACTCTGCGCTTCTTGTCAAGGTGGATTGTTAGGTCCGTAGCCTTGGAGACAGCCTCTTCGCCTGGTTCAGCGTCCAGGAATGCGTCGTAGCAGATCTTCAGATGGGAGCCATCACTTTTGTGAGTCTCTTGGAGCAGGATTGCAATGACTTTGTGGGTCTGTAGCAGATGTTCAATGATGGTGGTCTAGGCCTTGGTGAGGTTTTCTGCATTCAGCTGCAGCAGGGTGATGCCATCCGGTTCATTGTTATTTCTGCTGCGGTCTGTTGGTTGCCATTTACCTGACTGAGGTCAGTTGACAGGGCTCACCAAGGGGAGGTCGACAACAACATGAGCCCTATATGTTATACAAAACAGTTATATATGTTTATGCAGGACGAAATCCGGCTTGTTCAGCGGGTAGTTGGGGGTCGACGATTGGATCGAGCCGGGCCAGGAGAAGCCGTTCGAGAAGCTTGTACAGGACACAGATGAGTGAGATGGGCCGATGGTTCCTTGGGTCGTACACACGCTTGTTTGGTTTTGGTAGTGCAATGACGGTGGCTTTCCACCAGCTCTTCGGAATGGACTGACCAGTAAGGCATGAGTAGTAGAACTCACGGAGCCAGACCTGGCATTTAGGACCGCAGTGTTTCAGGAATTCTGGGGGAATGTTATCTGGACCCTGGGCTTTTCCGCATTTCAATTGAGTGATGACAGGAGAGAGTTCTGCAGAGGAAAAGGCTGCTGACTGGAGCCCATCAGCGCCTGGAGCTTCCCAAAAATTAGTGGTTTCCTGTTTGACAGAACGGGTTTGATTCTTGTCCGCTTCTTTGAAGTTCTTCCAAGCCACCCTACTGGAGTGTGTGAAGTCGTTTCCTTGGACTGTCTCTGCCCACCGCTCTCTGCGCTTCTTGTCGAGACACATTGTCAGATCCGTGGCCTTGGAGACAGCTTCTTCGCCAAGTTCAGCGTCCAGGAATGCGTCGTGGCATGCGTCACACTCTTCGTCCCATGTGGGGATGTACCGGCAATGATAGCTGCGAGGAATGGAACTCTTCGCTGCCCTGATGAGGAATTTGCAGAAGACTCAGTAGGTTTTGTCCAGATTGGTGGAGGTGGGGGGGGGGGAGGCTGGCGATCCAGAAGTCCACCAGACGTGTGAACTGGTCTCACCTGGTCTTGCAGAAATGCCACCTCTTCACAGGTTTGGTTGGGACCGGCTCGATGAGGTTGTCCGGGATAATCAGAGATGGGGATGTTGTGATTTTGGGAAGTGATCCAGGATGATACGGTGTGAGGATGGTCCATTCAGGTTTGCAAAAGCCAAGTCAATGTTGGTAGTGATGTTCCACCTGCCAGAGTGGAAGCTGTCCAGTTGTTTTGGTCATACAGGAGTTGAATAGCAGTAGCTGAGCCCCAGTCTGCTAGTGGAGCGGCATCTGAGTTAGTTGAACGGTAGCCCAGGTGGTGCTGTGGCAGTTAAATTCTCCGGTGTAGATGCATGGTGAACCAAAGGTGGAGCTTGGAGAATTTGGCTTGGAAACATTGAAGACCGTGACACCTTCGACTTGCCTTGTTGCCCATTCCACGTCGGAGTCAGGAGGAGACACTGCAATCTCTTTCCATTTTGCTGTGTTCCTTACGAAAGTGGCAATCCTGTTGGTGTAGGCCGCTTGGTTATAAAGCTCTAAATGCAAAATTATGTATATTTTTGAGAAATGTTAAGAAATGTTATTTAACTCTGCTCCTTGGGAGTTAGGATGTCAGAGAGAGATTATATTGAGAGATTATATTTCTGCTTCGAAATGCATTTGTACATTTAAAGTGGTGCTGCAGATTTGAGGAAAGCATTGAGTACATTATAAATATAATTTATCTATTACACTATTCTCATGTTTGTTATGTTGCCATTAGGGTACAATTTAGAAATGCACTTTTGTTAATTATTTTGTTTGACAAAGTTTTTATTAAAAGTTACAATTCGTTTTGACTGTTTTATCACTTGTATTTATATTTGAGTGAAAGTCGCGACCAAAAGATGGCCTGAAATCGTGTTACATGTTTAATTGTGCCATTAATTGTTATATGGTTATAATGTCACTGCCATAATGTCTCTAGTATAGTGGCTACCAGGGGTATTTAGTTGCACCTTGACCCGCTACACTTCTATGGTAACACAAGTATGCTGGCCACCAGCATTAAGGATGTCACACGAAGCGTCACTATTCCTTTTCCCCAGAGATGCTGCCTGACCCGCTGAGTTACTCCAGCTTTTTGAGTTTGACTCCAAATGCAGCAAAACCAAAGTCCTATAAAGCTGCAACATGACTTCCGGACTCTTATACCCAATGCATGGGGTAGGAGATTGCAACCTCCATGAGGTCCACCCTGTTTCAATTAATGCAATGCACCTGGCGTGCACAAGCAGAAGATCCAAGTTGTCTAACGACTTTGGGCTGTGCACGCCATACGAACGAGGAAGATACTCAATGCCCTGACCTATGAAAACAAGCATACCATATAAAATTACAGCACGGAAACAGGCCATCTCGGCCCTACAAGTCCGTGCAGAGCAATTTTTTTTTTCCCTTAGTCCCACCTGCCTCCACTCATACCATAACCCTCCATTCCCTTCTCATCCATATGCCTATCTAATTTATTTTTAAATGATACCAATGAACCTGCCTCCACCACTTCCACTGGAAGCTCATTCCACACCGCTACCACTCTCTGAGTAAAGAAGTTCCCCCTCATATTACCCCTAAACTTCTGTCCCTTAATTCTGAAGTCATGTCCTCTTGTTTGAATCTTCCCTATTCTCAAAGGGAAAACCTTGTCCACATCAACTCTGTCTATCCCTCTCATCATTTTAAAGACCTCTAACAGGTCCCCCCTTAACCTGCGCTCCAGAGAATAAAGACCTAACTTATTCAACCTATCTCTGTAACTTAGTTGTTAAAACCCAGGCAACATTCTAGTAAATCTCCTGTGTACTCTCTCTATTTTGTTGACATCTTTCCCATAATTGGGTGACCAAAATTGTACACCATACTCCAAATTTGGTCTCACCAATGTCTTGTACAATTTTAACATTGCATCCCAACTTCTATACTCCATGCTCTGATTTATAAAGGCTAGCATATCAAAAGCTTTCTTTACCACCCTATCTATATGAGATTCCACCTTCAAGGAACTATGCACGGTTATACCCAGATCCCTCTGTTCAACTGTATTCTTCAATTCCCTACCATTTACCATGTACGTCCTATTTTGATTTGTCCTGCCAAGGTGTAGCACCTCACATTTATCAGCATTAAACTCCATCTGCCATCTTTCAGCCCATTTTTCCAAATGGTCTAAATCACTCTATATACCTTCATTTACTACACAAACCCCTTGTGATGCCACTTGCATGTTAGAGACTTGGACCACAAGATCCCTCTGTACATCAATGCTATCAAGGCAGTCATGCCATTGGTTGTAGAAACAAAGAACTGTGGATACTGGTTAATACACAAAAGGACACATTTCTGGAGTAATGCCCCGGTCCCACTTTGGAAACCTGAAAGGAAACCTCTGGACACTTTGCACCCCATCCAAGGTTTCCGTGCGGTTCCCGGAGGTTGCAGGTAGTGGAAGTTGGTAGGGAGACTGACACAAACCTCCGGGAACCGCACGGAAACCTTGGTGGGGCGCAAAGTCTCCAGAGGTTTCAGTTCAGGTTCCCTAAGTGGGACAGGGGCATTACTCAGCAGGCCAGGCAGCATCATTTTGGAACATGCATGGGTGACGTCTCACTTTGAAATCCCATTATTGGTGAACCAATCCTTGAGAATGTTTCCTGCTTGTGTAGCAAGCTATATTCACAGAAGGCACCAAAATCCTTGGCATGCTGAAGAATCAAGAGGCCAGTGAAAATGAGGAAGTAAGAGGAGGGTGTTAATAATTAAAGATATTGTATAGGTTAATGAGTCTGAAACCTGATACATCTTAAACATCTGATGATCTGTATCCCAGTTTAAAAAATATGCAAGAGATTACTGCAGTGTGGTAGCTTTTTCCAGGTCTAAGTTTACAAAGAACCTTCACAATTGACCAAAGGCTGTGCTATTACATTGAACACGATGGTAAATTTCATCAGAGATGTCTGATTTTCTGTGAGATCGCTATCAATGAACATGCTCCTTGGTCCAACTCTGGCCAAGATGTCCCATCCAAACTTGACCTATTTTGTCCATAGCCCTCCAAACCTTTCCTACATCCTCCAAACACAGAAGACTATTGAGCAGCTAAACTGCATACCATATACCTTCATTTACTACACAAACCCTTTGTGAGGGCTAAACTGCTTCACTGATTGATTTTTGAACATTCCTACACAAAAAGTTAATATTTCAGAAGTATTTCATTAGCCATAACTATTTCTGTGAAAAGTAAAGTGCCTTATAACTAGAGCCATCGAGTCTTGCAGCGGAGAAACCTGCCCACACCGGCCAACATGCCGCATCTGCACGGGTCCCATCTGCCCTCTAAACTTGTCATATGAGCTGCTGTCTCACTGACCCAGCAAAGTGGCTTCAGTCCTGACCTCTGATACAGTCTCCGTGGAGTTTGTTTTTTTTTTTTTTTTTTTTTAAATTTATTGTTTGGATTTTTTGTATGTAATTTATGCGGCTCGTGTTAGTTGTATGTTCTGTTGTTCTGCCTGTTTTATGATGTCTTGCTTGTTTTCTTTTTTCTGTACAGCACTTTGGTCAGCTTTGGTTGTTTTTAAGGTGCTTAACAAATAAAGTTATTATTATTATTATATCCATGAACCTGTCTAAATGTTTCTTATTTGTTGTGATAGTACCTCCCTCAACTACCTCCTCCGGCAACTCGTTCTATTCACCCACCTCCCTTTGTGTGAAAAGGTTACATTACAAACTATAAATATTTCTTTTTATTTTAGAAACTTAAACATTATAATATTGTAAAATCATGATCAACACTGTAGTGCAGCTGGTAGAGAGCTGCTGTCTCACTGACCCAGCAAAGTGGCTTCAGTCCTGACCTCTGATACAGTCTCTGTGGAGTTTGTAACTTCATGGGTTTCCTCCCAGTGCTCCACCTTACCCCTGTCTGGTAAAGATGTGGAGCTTGATAGGTTAGTTGGTTCTGCAGGAGGAACTGTAGCTGCTGGTTTAAGCCAAAGATAGACACAAATAGCTGGAGTAACTCAGTGGGTCAGACAGCATCTCTGGAGAGAAGGAATAGTGACGCTTCGGGTCTGTAGAAGGGGCTCCACTTGAATTTGTATTTGATTCCTTTATTTGAATTTGATTCCTTTATTGTCATTCAGACCTTTCGGTCTGAACAAAATTACGTTGCCTGCAGTCATACACAGTAACAATAAATAACAAAACATACAATAAACACAAATTAACATCCACTACAGTGTGTTCACCAAGCACCTCCTCACTGTAATGGAGGCAAAAGTCTTAGTCTTTGTCTCTTCCCTCCTTGTTCTCCCTCTGCGCTGAGGCGTTCGATCCAGGCCGAAGATGCCGCTCTCCAGTCCAGCGGACCTCCGTGGTGATGTCACCGCTGCCGAAAGCCGGAACGCCGTCTCCGCTCCGAGTCGGCCCAACAGCCTCAGCTCCGAGTCCCGCTGCCCCAGCTCCGAGTCCCACTGCCCCAGCTCTGAGGTCCCACTGCCCCAGCTCCAAGTCCAAGTCCCACTGCCCCACTCCGAGTCCCACTGCCCCACTCCGAGTCCCACTGCCCCACTCCGAGTCCCACCCCAGCTCCGAGTCCCCCCACTGCCCCACTCCCCCCACTGCCCCAGCTCCGAGTCCCACTGCCCCACTCCGCCCACTGCCCCACCCCAACTCGAGTCCCACTCCCCACTCCCACTGCCCCAGCTCCCCACTGCCCCACTCCGAGTCCCACTGCCCCACTCCGAGTCCCACTGCCCCACTCCGAGTCCCCCCACTGCCCCACTCCGAGTCCCACTGCCCCAGCTCCGAGTCCCGCTGCCCCAGCTCCGAGTCCCACTGCCCCAGCTCCGAGTCCCACTGCCCCAGCTCCGAGTCCCACTGCCCCAGCTCCGAGTCCCACTGCCCCACTCCGAGTCCCACTGCCCCACTCCGAGTCCCGCAGCCCCAGCTCCGAGTCCCACTGCCCCAGCTCCGAGTCCCACTGCCCCAGCTCTGAGTCCCGCTGCATCAGCTCCAAGTCCCGCTGCATCAGCTCCTTTGACTCGAGTAAAACTCCCGGAAGCGATGGCTTACCGGCCGAGTTGTATTGGGCTCTGTGGGACTGGGTGGGCCCGGACCTGCTGGAAGTGTACAACGACATGCTTCTAGCAGGCAGCATGTCAGACTCCATGAGGAAGGGCAGCATTACCCTAATCTACAAGCAGAAGGGGGAGAGGAAGGATATAAAGAATTGGAGACCCATAACATTGATGAATGTAGATTACAAGATCCTGTCTAAGGCCATTGCCAACCGGGTCAAATCTGCTCTGGGAGGGGTAATCCACCCGGACCAAACCTGTGCTGTACCTGGCAGGAAAATCTCAGACAGCCTAGCGCTGCTGAGAGATACCATCGCCTACGTGCAGGACAGACGGGTGGATGCCTGCCTAGTCAGCTTGGACCAGGAGAAGGCCTTCGACAGGATATCACACACGTACATGAGGGACGTGCTCTCCAAAATGGGTTTTGGGGAGGGAATCCGAAATTGGATCAAACTGCTCTACACCAATATCAGTAGTGCAGTCCAAATCAATAGGTGGGAATCAGACAGTTTCCCTGTAAGGTCTGGAGTCAGGCAGGGTTGCCCTCTCTCTCCTGTCTTGTTTGTCTGCTGTATTGAACCTTTTGCCGAGTCCATCAGGAAGGATGCGAGCATAAGAGGAGTGACATTGCCAGGCAGTGGGGGCATTCAAGTAAAGACCTCCCTGTACATGGACGATGTCGCCGTCTTTTGCTCGGATCCAAGGTCGGTCCGCAGATTGATCAGCATCTGCGACCAGTTTGAGTCGGCCACGGGAGCCAGGGTGAACAACAGGAAGAGCGAGGCCATGCTCTTTGGCAACTGGCCCGACCGATCTTCCATCCCCTTCACCATCAAGCCTGACTTCTTGAAGGTGATCTGGTTCGGGGGGGGGGGGGGGGGGGAGCTGAGGTGAGTAACAAGAATAGGCTGGAGCGGATAGCCAAGGTGGGGAGGAAGCTGGAGCTGTGGAGGCAACGCTCCCTCTCCATAACCGGGAAAAATGTGGTCATCAGGTGTGAGGTGCTCTCGGGGTTGCTGTACTTGGCACAAGTGTGGCCTGTCCCTCCCTCCTACGCCACGGGGATCACCCGGGCCGTCTTCCAGTTCATCTGGGGGTCGAGGATTGACCGGGTGCGACGGGTCACAATGTACAAGTCGGCAGACAACGGGGGTGAAAGCGTGCCTAACGTCGCCCTCATCCTGATGGCCACCTTTGTGTGTGGCTGCATCAGGCAGAGTGTAGAGCCAAGGCACGTGGCACCAAGTGTCACTATCTGCTGAGGTTCTACCTGTCCCTGGTGTTGCGAAGGATGGGCCTGGTGCAGATGCCACACAATGTGCCAGTCAACTGGACATTGCCGCCCCATCTGTCGTCTGTGGAAAGCTTCTTCCGGACCAACACCTTTGACCACAAGTCCATTGGGCAGTGGTCAGCACGGAATGTCCTGCAGTCCTCCCAGAGCAGACTGCACAGCTTGTCTGGCAAAATGCCTCATCGCCAGAACTCACCAACAAGCACCAAGACCTGTGGCACACTGGTGCTGGATGTACTCTCCAAACACAAAGGCCTTGAACAGGCGCTGCCTCCTCACTACAAGCTGTGAGACACAGCAGCACTGCTCCCTTCCTGCATCCTCAGTCAAGACTACGTGTCTCCCAAGGCAAGGCTCTGCACTGCATGACTCAGTCTATGTCTAGACATAGTGATGACAATGGGTGCAGTGAGTGTGCCATGGTCAGTCTGTGCTGAAATGATGCTGTGTATCCTCAGCATTTTATTGCTGCACATTAATTCTGAACTATGTGCACGATTGATTTTCAGTTAAATAGCATCCATCTTCCAGTACAGGACAATTAATTACTTTAGTACGGGGACTATTTGTTGAAAACATGTACTCCCAAGGTCTCAAACAGGAATAAGGTGAATGAATAATCTGTTTCTGGAGATCAAGGAAAATCTTGATCCAGGAGGATATTGCCAGGGAACTGCAAGGAACGAGAATGATCCCAGCAATTATGATATGTCGAGTGTTTGATCATAACATATGATGAGAGTTTGACAGCGCTGGGCCTGTACTCACTGGAGTTTAGAAAGATGAAGGGGCACCTCATTGAAACTTACCGAACAATGAAAGGCTTGGATAGTGGATGTGGAGAGGATGTTTCCACTAGTGGGAGAGTCTAGGACCAGAGCTCATAGCCTCAATATTAAAAGACGTTCCTCTAACAAGGAGATGAGGAGGAATTTCCTGAGTCAAAGGTGACGAATCTGTGGGATACATTGCCACAGAAAGCTGTGGAGGACAAGTCAGTGGATATTTTTAAGGCAGAGGTAGATAGATTCTTGATTCACAAGGTTATTCCCTATGTTGAAAGAATAGAGAGACTGGGCTTGTATACACAGGAATTTAGAAGGATGAGAGGGGATCTTATTGAAACATAAAATTATTAAGGGATTGGACACGCTAGAGGCAGGAATCATGTTCCCAACGTTGGGGGAGTCCAGAACCAGGAGCCACAGTTTGAGAATAAGGGGAAGGCTATTTAGAACGGAGATGAAGAAAACCTTTTTCACCCAGAGAGTTGTGAATCTGTGGAATTCTCTGCCTCAGAAGGCAGTGGAGGCCAATTCTCTAGATGTTTTCAAGAGAGTTATTTAAAGCTCATAGCGGAATCAAGGGATATGGGGAGAAGTCAGGAGCGGGGGACTGATTGTGGATGATCAGCCATGATCACAATGAATGGTGGTGCTAGCTCGAAGGGCCGAATGGCCTACTCCAGCACCTATTGTGTATTGATTAGTACGGGTGTCAGGAGTTATGCGGAGAAGGCAGGAGAATGGTGACAGGAGGAAGGGATAGATCAGTCATGATTGAATGACTGTGGGCTTGATGGGCTGAATGGCCTAATTCTGCTCCTCCCAGTTATGACCTCATGAAGCATCGATATACACATCAACAGCCAGACTGACCTCAAGGAGTGGCAGAGTTGAACAGCATGGATACAAGCCCCACCCTGCCCATGCCCCCTGTTGTGCTAATCTACACTCATCCCCATTGGCCGTCCAATACCCCAGCACAACAGATGCAGTTATGCAAACATCATGAGTTCAAGTCCAGAGATGATCATTGAGGCCGGGTCACCGGCTGCCACCCAGCTTGGCCTAACCTCCCGGCATCACTCAGATGGACATTGAAGAACAGTTGGCATTCATCTTCCTGCAGATTCCAGCAAGTGGGAGACGAGGAGAAACTGGGAACTTTGTTTTGGTTTTATGGATGATGTTTCAGCCCGTTAGTCACTGGTGTACAATTGCAAGAATGCTGGGTATTTTGGGATCAGATGCCAGCGGTGGATCCATCAGAAGGGGTGGGTTGGTTTTGTTGAAATGCTGTGGCCTCCACTAAGCTGGGGGGGGGGGGCAGTGTTAACTGTGAAGAGGATGCTAGGAGGTTGCAAGGTGACTTGGATAGGCTGGGTGAGTGGGCAAATGCATGGCAGATGCAGTATAATGTGGATAAATGTGAGGTTATCCACTTTGGTGGCAAAAGCAGGAAAGTAGACTATTATCTGAATGGTGGCTGAATTAGGAAAAGGGGGAGATGCAATGAGACCTGGGTGTCATGGTACACAAGTTATTAAAAGTAGGCATGCAGGTGCAGCAGGCGGTGAAGAAAGTGAATGCTATGTTAGCATTCATAGCAAAATGAATTCAGTACAGGAGTAGGGAGGTTCTACTGCAGTTGTACAGGGTCTTGGTGAGACCACACCTGGAGTATTGCGTACAGTTTTGGTCTCCAAATCTGAGGAAGGACATTCTTGCCATAGAGGGAGTACAGAGAAGGTTCACCAGACTGATTCCTGGGATGTCAGGACTTTCATATGAAGAAAGACTTGATAGACTCGACATGTACTCGCTAGAATTTAGAAGATTGAGGGGGGATCTTATAGAAACTTACAAAATTCTTAAGGGGTTGGACAGGCTAGATGCAGGAAGATTGTTCCCGATGTTGGGGAAGTCCAGAACATGGGGTCACAGTTTAAGGATAAGGGGGAAATCTTTTAGGATGGAGACGAGAAAAACATTTTTCACACAGAGAGTGGTGAATCTCTGGAACTCTCTGCCACAGAAGGTAGTTGAGGCCAATTCATTGACTATATTTAAAAGGAAGTTAGATGTGACCCTTGTGGCTAAAGGGATCAGGGGGTATGGGGAGAACGCAGGTACAGGATACTGAGTTGGATGATCAGCCATGATCATATAACCATATAACAATTACAGCACGGAAACAGGCCATCTCAACCCTTCTAGTCCGTGCCGAACACATAATCTCCCCTAGTCCAATATACCTGCGCTCAGACCATAACCCTCCATTCCCTTCCCATCCATATAACTATCCAATTTATTTTTAAATGATAAAAACAACTTGCCTCCACCACCTTCACTGGAAGCTCATTCCACACAGCTACCACTCTCTGAGTAAAGAAGTTCCCCCTCATGTTACCCCTAAACTTCTGTCCCTTAATTCTCAAGCCATGTCCTCTTGTTTGAATCTTCCCTACTCTCAGTGGGAAAAGCTTATCCACGTCAACTCTGTCTATCCCTCTCATCATTTTAAAGACCTCTATCAAGTCCCCCCTTAACCTTCTGCGCTCCAAAGAATAAAGTCCTAACTTGTTCAACCTTTCTCTGTAACTTAGTTGCTGAAACCCAGGCAACATTCTAGTAAATCTCCTCTGTACTCTCTCTATTGTGTTGACATCCTTCCTATAATTCCCAAAATTGTACACCATACTCCAGAATTGGCCTCACCAATGCCTTGTACAATTTTAACATTACATCCCAACTTCTATACTCAATGCTCTGATTTATAAAGGCCAGCACACCAAAAGCTTTCTTTACCACCCTATCTACATGAGATTCCACTTTCAGGGAACTGTGCACAGTTATTCCCAGATCCCTCTGTTCAACTGTATTCTTCAATTCCCTACCATTTACCATGTACGTCCTATTTTGATTTGTCCTGCCAAGATGTGGCACCTCACACTTATCAGCATTAATCTCCATCTGCCATCTTTCAGCCCACTCTTCCAACTGGCATAAATCTCTCTGTAGACTTTGAAAATCTACTTCATTATCCACAACACCACCTATCTTAGTATCATCTGCATACTTACTAATCCAATTTACCACATCATCGTCCAGATCATTGATGTACATGCCAAACAACAGTGGACCCAACACAGATCCCTGAGGCACCCCACTCGTCACTGGCCTCCAACCTGACAAACAACCATCCACCATTACTCTCTGGCATCTCCCATTCAGCCACTGTTGAATCCATCTTGCTACTCCACCATTAATACCCAACCATTGAACCTTCTTAACTACCCTTCCATGATGAACCTTGTCAAAGGCCTTACTGAAGTCCATATACACAACATCCGCTGCTTTACCCTCATCAATTTCCCGAGTAACCTCTTCAAAAAATTCAGGAAGATAAGTCAAGCATGAACTTCCAGGCACAAATCCATGTTGACTGTTCCTAATCAGACCCTGTTTATCCAGATGATTGTTTACATTATCTCTAAGTATCCTTTCCATTAATTTGCCCACCACTGACGTCAAACTAACAGGTCTATAATTGCTAGGTTTACTCTTAGACCCCTTTTTAAACAATGGAACCACATGCGCAGTACGCCAATGCTCGGGGACTATTCCCGTTTCTAATGATATTTGAAATATTTCTGTCATAGCCCCGGCTATTTCTACACTAACTTCCCTCAATGTCCTAGGGAATATACTGTCTGGACCTGGAGACTTATCCACTTTTATATTTCTCAAATATTGAATGGCGGTGCAGGCTCGAAGGGCTGAATGGCCCTCTCCTGCACCTATTTTCTATGTTTCTATATGTCCCTGTACATAAACTAGCAATAGACCTATAGACCTTTATTGATGCTACACGTGCTTGCAGCTGTAAGCAGTACAACAGAATAGCAAGTTTAGCAATTCAATATTAATTTCTGAGTGTCAGTTAATGTCAATTAGTGTGTACGTACATATATGCATATTGGTCATTCACCGTCTCTCAGGTTATGGCATGCCGTTACGTATTGTGCACCAAGATGGGCCGTATTTCCTTCACCAAGGATTATTCTTAGTTTTGATGTATCATCTAGTTCTTTAAAATCAGGGGTTGCCACACTGAGTTTGTCAAAGTATGTTTTGCTTGTGTTGTCAATTTTCTTGCATTTTAGGAGGAAGTGCACCTCTGTATCAAGCTAATCTTTTCAACTACCATATAGTGGGAACTTAAGCTGTATTTGTTGAGCGTGTGTCTCTGCATATAAGTCTCTAACAGTTCTCTCTCTCTCTCTCTTTCTCTCTCTCTCTCTCTCTCTCTCTCTCTCTCTCTCTCCTCTCCCTCTCCCTCTCTCTCTCTCTCTCTCTCCCTCTCCCTCTCTCTCCCATTCGGCCCTTCAAGCCAGCACCGCCATTTATTGTGATCATGGCTGATCATCCACAATCAGTACCCCGTTCCTGCCTTCTCCCCATATCCCTTGATTCCACTATGAGCCTTAAATAATTGTCTTGAAAACATCTAGAGAATTGGCCTCCACTGCCTTCTGAGGCAGAGAATTCCACAGATTCACAACTCTCTGGGTGAAAAAGGTTTTCTTCATCTCCGTTCTAAATAGTCTACCCCTTATTCTCAAACTGTGGCTCCTGGTTCTGGACTCCCCCAACGTCGGGAACATGATTCCTGCCTTTAGCGTGTCCAATCCCTTAATAATCTTATGTTTCAATAAGATTCCCTCTCATCCTTCTAAATTCCTGTGTATACAAGCCCAGTCTCTCTATTCTTTCAACATAGGGAATGTTGTGTCTTCGTGTTTGATATCCTGATAATAAACGACACAATTCAGGTTGTTTTGGTTGCCTTATTGTACTCCTTTATTCAGCTGCTTTCTCTGTGTGGCGTTGTGATACTAAAAGTGCTTACATACCTAATCACAGTGTGTGTGTGTGTGGGGTGAGTGTGCCTGATACAAAGTAGTGCAGGAGGTTGGGACTGCTACAATGAATATGTAGCATATGTAACATCCCCCCTTCTCAAAAGAAAGGAACAAAAATTAGTGACACTAGAGGATTGCCAGAGCGAGGGTGGCAATCCTGTAGCAGATACCGTGGGATTATTCTGCCCACATTCATGGCATTCTGCTTTCTACTATACTACACAACCAAATATATAATGGCAGCTTGTTTTCTTTCAGGTAGTGCGTAGCCAGTCAAGAGTCATGTCTTGGCGTGACTTGTCCCTTCCAGTGCTAGCGATAACGCGCTGGGGGTAAGATGTTGCTCCTGGATCTAGTAGATCTGGTTGTTGCCTGCAGTGTTGCACTCGATGTATTGGTAACTTGTTGAGTTGTTTCCTGACCGTTGGTTGGTGCTGGTTGACTATATGACTCACTGGTAGCAGTTTGTGAGAATGTGTTGTCATCAATGGTAGGTGTTGCTGCTGCTGTGGGTGGTGTCCTAGGAGTTGCTGGTGTTGTCTTTGAAGTTGCAGGTGTTGACATTTCAGGTGTCGGGCGGATGTGAATTCTGTTTCGTCTCAACTGCCTGCCCGGTTCTGTCTCTATGATATATGATTTTGGGGTTCCAGCCCTGCTGGTGATTTGTGCTGGGGTCCATTTCTTTGTTGTTGGATCCTGAGCATGTACGTTTTGGCCTTGAAATAGTTCAGGCAAGTACTGTGCATTTTTGTTGTATTGTTTCAGCCCCTCCTCCTGGGCAGCTGCCAATTTTGCCCTTGTTTCTTCTTGGTCGATAGGGGGTTGGATTTTGCTTGGCAGGGTGGTTTTATATTTCCTGCCATTTAGCATTTCTGCAGGAGACTTCATGTCAGCCTTTAGTGGAGTTGCCCGTAAGGATAAAAGTGCCAGGTTTGGATCCTCCTTTGCCTCTCGGCATTTTATTAGTGTTTTCTTGACTGTCTGTACTTGCCTTTCAATAAACCCATGGCCCTTTGGGTAATGTGGTGAAGATGTTGTGATTTTGAACCCGTATTCGGTGGCTAGCTCTCTGAATTCCCGAGATGTGAATTGGGTTCCATTGTCACATACGATCTGCTCAGGTATTCCTTGCTCTGCAAACAACCCTCTAACAATTGACACAATTGTTTTAGCTTTCAGATCCTTTACGTTTCTCACAAATGGGAATTTGGAGTAGTAGCAGGCCATAATCAAATACCATTGCTGGTTCTCTGTGAACAGGTCTGCTCCGATGGTTTGCCATGGCCGGCTTGGGATATCACTGGGTGTCATTTCCTCCTTCTGTTGTGAATTCCTGTATTTTTGGCATATGTGGCATGTAGATACCAGCTTTTCTATGTCCTTGTACATGCCTATCCAGTACACAGCGGATTTAGCACGGAGTCTGCACTTTTCCATTCCTAAGTGTCCCTGGTGGATCTTTTCGAGGATTTCTTTTTGCATGGACTTGGGTATGATGATTCGTGATCCGGCCATCAGGACTCCATTCTCTACTGAAATATCATCACGGATGGTCCAGTATTCGCGGAGGAGAGGCTGAACTTGTTGTCTCTTTTCTGGCCACCCCTGTATTACCATTTGGGTGAGGAGCTGGAGTTCTTCATCTCTGGCTGTTTCCTCTTTGATTTGTTCCAGCTTCACGCTTGTCACACTCACAATGTGGTGGATCTTTATGCTCAGCCCTTCCATCTCTTGTTTGTCATGTGTTGATAGTCTGGATAGGGCGTCAGCTAGCAGCAGGTCTTTTCCTGGCTTGTATCTGATGTTGTAGTCGTAGTGCTGTAGCCTCAGTAATAGTCTCTGTAGTCTGGCTGGTGCTTTGGTGAGGTTTTTTTTTTCGATTTGTTCTAGAGGGCGGTGGTCTGTTTCAATGTCGAAATACCTTCCATATAGGTAAGTGTGAAATTTCTCGCAGCCATAGACTACTGCTAAGAGTTCTCTCTCTATGTTTGCGTACCTTGATTCTGTAGGAGTGAGTGCTTTGGATGCATACGCAATAGGTCGGCCATTTTGTATCAGTACTGCTCCAACTCTCCTCTCATGGAGGCATCAACTTGGAGTGTTACAGGCTTCTGCCTGTCATAGTACTGCAGGATCGTTTCTTTGCTGATGAGTTGTTTTAATTTTTCAAAATCTTGGCTATGTGAAGCACACCAATCAAATTCAGCGTCGTCTTTCATCAATTCACGGAGATTTGCTGTGTGATTAGCAAGCTTAGGTATGAAGACTCCCATGTATTGTATGAGCCCTAGGAAACTTCTTAGCTGTTTCTTGTCTTTGGGTTCCTCCATGTGGTTGATAGCATCCACTTTTGTAGGGTCCGGTTTCACTCCTTCTGCAGAGTAAATCAGTCCAAAGAATTTGCACTCCCTTTCTTTGATTATGCATTTGTCTGCATTGAGCTTTATGCCGGCTCTTCGAGTTTTTTCCATAGCCTCATGGAGGTTGTAATCATGCGTGTTTTCATCTCTGCCGTATACTTGGATATCATCTGCTATCCCGATTGCCCCTTTACAGCCTTTGTATGTTTCATCTATTTTCCGCTGGAAGACATCTTGACTCACCTTCAGCCCGAATGGGAGCCTGTTGAATCTGAATCTGCCAAATGGCGTGTTGAAAGTGGTGAGCATTGATGACTCTCGGTCTATTTTGATGTTCCAATATCCATTGCTAGCATCCAGCTTGCTGAACACCTTGGAACCGGCCAGTGCTGGTGTGATCTCTTCAAGGGTTGGAGTTGGATAATGGTCGCGCTTCAATGCATTGTTCAGATCCCTGGGATCAAGGCATATCCTTAGTTTTCCGTTTGGCTTTTCTTTGACAACAATTGAATTTACCCAATCAGTTGGTTTAGTTATTGCTGTGATGATGCCCTTTTTTTCCATTTCGTTTAGTTGTTCCCTTAGCCTCTCTTTCAGTTCAAGGGGAACACGGCGGGGTGGGTGGATCACTGGTTTCACACTGGGGTCTACTGTGATATGGTATTCGTATTCCTCAAAACAACCAACGGTATCGTCAAAACACTCTGGGTACATGTCAATCAATTCTTCTTTGTTCCTGATGGGCGGCCGGTTTTTGATGGGTATGTTTCTGTCAATTCTGCAGGAGTTTGTCTTGATTTCATGGTTGATTGACACAATCTTCAGTCTTTGGCACGTGTTCAGGCTGAGAATAGCAGGTCCTTTCGATTTAGTGATGTAGAAGGGGCATTTCACTTCTTTCCCTTTGTATGTTCCTGCTATGATTGTTTTGCCTAGCTGTGGGATTATGGAACCTCCGTATGCAGCTAGGACTACATCGCTACTTCCAAGGATTCCTTTCCTGACGCTGCCATCTTTTGTCATGTGTTCAGGGAATATCTTTCCGTAAAGATTGACTGGTAAGATATTGCTCTGGGCTCCAGTATCAATTTTGAGCCTTAGATTAATCGTTGTTCTTTTCTTTCCCACTTTTTTCTGTAGTTGTATTATAGTATATGCTTCATCTCTGTTGCTATGTGGTTTGTTGTTTCCCATTTCGTGGACGTCAATGGTCCCAACGGAAAGGAATTCTTCCTCAGAGGTATCTGAGGTTATCTCCTCTTCCTGTTGGACGTGTGCGTGTATTTGTTTCCTTCTCGTATTTCTATCATTCTTTGACCACTGCTGCTTTGGCTTGGTGCTGTATGATTTTGTTGACCTACACATTTTCTTCCAGTGGTTAGGCCTCCCACAGGAGTTGCAGGTAGTCCCGTATGCTGGGCACTCCCTGCGATCATCAAATGCATGCTCTGTACCGCAGTTCCAGCAGCTTCTTTGGCTTGCTTGTTTGTTTGCATGCCTAGAAAATGTCTGCTTTGGAGCCTTTAAGGTGGAGCCAGGGCCACGTTTTGAGAGAGCGTCTATATTCACTCTGGTGCTGCTCTGAGATGAGCCAACTTGAAGAGAGAGGGAGGACATTTGTTTCCTTGTGGCTTCGAAAGCTCTTGCAGCATCTACGGCGTCTTTTAGGTTGAGGGTGTCTTTCCCTATTAGGGACTTTTGGACCTCTTGGTGGGCGCACCCCCATATTAGCTGGTCGACAATTCTGTCATCTTCATCACCAAATCTGCATTTCTTGGCCACGTTCCTTAGTCTCGACAGGAAAGTGTCGGTTGTTTCTTGTGGGTCTTGTCTTAGCCCTTGGAACTCATACCGATGGATTCTGTGGTTTGATTTGGGCTCCATATGGTTCGCAAACCTTTCAAGGACTATTCCCGGATTATTGCAGTCGGGCTCTGTTAAGCTCCAACTGTTAAAAATGTCTAGACCCTTCTCCCCGAGCCATAGTAAAATATAACTGACCTTCTCTTCATCTGTAGTTCCTTTCAGGAAGCTTTTGAATGCCAGCTGGCTCTTTTGTTTGAATTTCTTGAACGCCTCCCCCACATCATCAGCGTCCCAGTTCATCGTAGGGTGGAGGTTCATTGCTGCTGCAACAGCTGCTGTGGAGGCCGCCATCTTGTGTTATTAGTATGGTGCACAAAAAAAAATCAATTTCTCTGCAGCCGCTGTTCCTAATTCCCAATAGTGATTCACAATAGCGCGGTTTTGTACTCGAAAGTAACCGCTGCCACCATGTTGTGTCTTCGTGTTTGATATCCTGATAATAAACGACACAATTCAGGTTGTGTTAGTTGCCTTATTGTACTCCTTTATTCAGCTGCTTTCTCTGTGTGGCGTTGTGATACTAAAAGTGCTTACATACCTAATCACAGTGTGTGTGTGTGTGGGGTGAGTGTG